>NW_014542925.1:1793243-1798498 GCF_000741045.1 Vigna radiata var. radiata | reverse complement strand
CATGTTCAGTGTATACATTTGCTTGAGGAATTTCAGTCAGCGGCTTCGTAACTTCTCTTTGACCCTCTTTGCGTATGTTCTTTACCTTAATTATTAAAATTCCATGTTGATTGGTTTTGGCACATTTTATTTATTTGGTGACAGCTATCAATTCTTTTGTTGATTATTTTCCTCCATTTTGCATCAGATGGCTTGGCAAGGTTACTTTGGAGACATACATTTCCCAGTTTCATATTTGGTTAAGGTGTGTATGCATCTGAGCCCTTCTCCCTAGGTTATTGTCCAAGTTACATCAAGAGGACTCCATAAAGCATTTATACCGTAATTAACAATTCTGAAAGAGTTGTTGTGGTCTGAGGGATATGTGCTCAACCCATTTTGCGTACTCAAATGAATGATGAACCAAATAACATTTAATTGCTTCATATTTTCATTGCTGAAGATCCTTTAATTGGAAATATTATTTTATGCTGAAGATCACGTTTTAGTTTCAGTAGTGGATGTAGTTAGTCATGGTTGGAGAGACTGGAATTCACATGTATTGATAAATTTTTAAGCATGAATAATGTTGTTTGTTGTTGCATCTTTATATCTTAGTATATTGGATCACAAATACATAGGAAAATATTTGATTGGAACTAAACTTACGAAAAAACTTCACCTCATCAAGGGCGTACTTCATAACTTCCTCTTTGTATGCAGGTCTAACATGCCAAATGGACAGCCCAAGTGGCTTCTTTGTCTTATACCAGAGTATCCTATGCTCAATTTCATGCTTACCACTGCTATATACGTCTTTGTATGAATCTTTCTTCTTTCCTTCCAAATGTTTATTTTTCTTATTTGTATTCAAGTCTCATTAAAGACATCATACTAATTACTAAGTTGCACTGTTATCTTGATATGGTTTGCAGGTATCTTATCGACTTTTTGAATTAACAAATATACTTAAGACGGTGTTCATACCAACAAAAGACAATCGGCGGCTGCTGCATAATTTTATTACTGGAGTTGTCCTTTCCCTTTCTCTGTATTGCATCTCACTTATTCTGCTTCTGATTCCTCATTCAACGGTAAGCCTCTATATTNCTTTGTAAAGGAATATTTCTTTGATANTTCTTGGGAAAGGATTACATTATATAAAATCTCGGTGCTTAGGTGCTCTGCTTAAAGCTTCAAAAATGAATATCAAGTTTGAAGCTTGCTAATGTTTTTTTCATAACAGAAGCGGGGGAGAGGGTGGGGGTGGATCATAGGTGCTTTCTCACGTTCTTAAATTAATATAATAATCAGAAATTTCATTGATGCTGTCAGTTTTGAAATTCAAGACACCAAAGAGAGATTCGGACAGTTCCCTTTGGATTGGCTATGCTGAAAAATGTGGATTAAAATACTGGGAAACGTGGAATCTCTTTTTTGGAGCAATGTTTCTGTAGTTGTGGGGGAAGTAGTATCCTCCAAGAAGGCATCAAATATAAACGTTGAGTGTTGGTTTGCATCGGAGGTTGGCAGATGAAAGGGGGAGATTAAATTCGAAGGAATTTGAACCAATTTTCTATAAATTCATTTGTGCTCACACATAAAAGGTAGGANCGTGATACAAATCCGTCTTGGCTTCGAAGAAATTCAAGATTCATTTCAATACCTGTTCCTGTTCAATTTTCATTGCTATTTTTTTGTCTTCGCCTTTGAAGGATAAGGAGAAATATATGTATATTCTTTTTTACAATCTTACCAGAAACGCGTTGTCCTACTCTTGTAACAATAGTTTTGTTTAATGGCTATAAGTGCAAGTATAGTGTACTTTTTTTGGTTCATCGGGGTAGGAGTTGTGGGAATATTGTTCTCAAGCATTATCAATTCTCCTAAATATTCTTTAAAGTAATAAAACTGCCCAGGTATCTCAAGTTTAAATATCACCAATTTAGTTGAAGGGATTTTTAATACTTGAAAGATTATATAGATATATATAGTAATTTTAGCTAAGATATGGGTTTGTTTTTATTTGATCTAATAAGAAATCAGACGTCCACTTCATTGCAATGTGAACTACTTTTCAGGTTCTACTATGGATAGGGGGTGAAAAACAAAGACCTTATTTTTATTATAATTAATAATAATAAGTCAGGTTGACCTGTGTTACTACTATTGAGTCAAAATTTGATCTATATGTAAAACTTTTTAAAGTCTTGGTTTGAGCTGTTTAAAAATCGGATTGAGCCTGAAAGCTTGTTTGTGGTTTGTTTTGTAGAAGGAGATTTATTTTTTGCATTCCCATATTCTCCTTCCTTTGCACATCCATAAATATGAAATCTCCATTTTTCGCTTAAAAAAGGACTTTCGGTAATCAAAAGTATTTTTTGACATAAAAACAATTTTGAATTATCAATTTAGAAATTATTTTTGACTTTCAAATGTGTAATTTGGAAAACTTGTTACTTTCAAATGTGTTATTTTGAAAACTTGTTACTTTAAAATTGTACAATTTAAAACTCAAATATTCGAAAATTATTTTTTTCTCCATATTACAATATGAAAATCATGAATGAAACCAATTTTCATCATTTTACTTTTATCCTTGTTTATCTCCATTCTTCTTCTCCAAGCTTTTGTGTACTCCATGTTCTTTTTACCTTAAAAACTTTCATCTTCAATTAATGGCAACAATATTCTGTTTTTGTTAAACAAACGTCTAACTCTATTGCAACTAGATATTGTTTTCTTCCTACTCAAGTTTTAAGCTTGAATTAAGTACCTCCAGTTTTAAAAATAAAATAATGTAACTTTTCTAAATATTAACTTCATTTGTATTATCAATAAATTAGATGAATAATATTTGTTTACAATGATTTTATCGCTATTAGATGAAAACTGTTCGAGAATCTATTTTTTTTATTACATCTCTCTTTTAATGTGATACTTCTTTATTAGAATAAATAGTTTTGTATCATGTATCCGTACCAAAAATAAATAATTTAAGAAATATTTATACGAACGATAAATTAGAATATTTACTTTGTATTAATTAAAATATTTAAAAATTTGTAACGAGCAAGCTCAAGTACCTTATTATCTCTCATGTTAATACAAAGAAACCCATTTAATTATTCATTGTGAATTAATAACAAGTTTTACTTAAAAATATTTATAAAATGGTGTTAAAAAATTGGTGACAAAATATCATTTTCCTATCTGTAATGAGAAAACAAAAACAGGTTCCATGACAGAAAATGACGTTCACATGCTAGAGAAAGGGAGCATAACCATGCTCTTGCAGAACTACTGTTAATGAGTTTAAGCCTGCATAAATAGAATGAGTGTGAGGATGAGTTCTATCAGCTGTTATAAAAACATGCACACCATTAACAAGTTCAATCCAGCTACAACCAGGTCTCTTCTTCACATTATGTTGCTTCATTGTATGCCTCACCTCTGACACTTCCTCATATCGACCAACGTCTCCATAAACATTTGACATCAGCACATAGTTTCCACAGTGGCCTGGCTCAAGTTCAATCACCTTACTACCAGCAATCTCAGCCAAGTCCTTGTTCTTGTGGACACGGCATGCTGCTAGTAGAGATCGCCATCCTACAGGATCAGCCTTAAATGGCATTCTTACCACTAAATCATAAGCCTCCATCAGCCTCCCTGCCCTACAAAGCATGTCAATCACACAAGTGTAGTGTTCAATGGATGGAGAAACACCATACTTTGACTCCATTTCTGATAGAAACCCAAGCCCCTCCTTCACCATCCCAGCATGGCTGCACGCAGACAGCAATCCCACAAAACTGATTTCATTAGGTACCATTTCAGCTTCACACATACGGCCAAAAATATCTAATGCCTCATCACCATAGCCATGCATTGCATAACCTGTTATCATGATGTTCCACGAGGCCACATCCTTCTCCCTCATGTTGTCAAAAACCGTGCATGCATCTCTCACGTTTCCACATTTCGCATACATGTCCATCAAAGCGTTGTTCAACAAAATGTAATCAAAATCGTTGTGGCTTTCTTCCTTCCCTAACCCATTTACAACCATATACCTATGTATCTCTCTACCATGCCTCAGCGCTGCAAGATGAGTACAAGCAGGAATTACTGTTGTAATAGTAACCAAATCAGGTCGAATCCCTTTTACCTGCATTCTATCAAAAAGCCTCAAAGTTCCGTAATGATCACCACAGTGTTCAAGAACTGATATGATCGAATTCCATGAAAAAATGTCTCTCTCCACCATCACCTCAAACACACTCAACGCATCACCAACACATTTACATTTCCCATACATATCAATCAATGCATTAGAAACAACAACACTTGATTCATAACCTCTTTTTGTCACAAACCCATGAACAGCACGTCCACTGTCAAAATCCCCCGTCATAGAAAATATCGACAAGACCCCAGTAACAGTATATCTGCAAGGAATCACCCCTTCTCTCTCCATCCTCCTGAATACCACCAAAGCCTCCTCAAACCTCCCAATCTGCGCGTACCCATTAACCATTGCATTCCAAAGCACCACATCTCTCACAGGCAACGCCTCAAACACCTCATGCGCATCCTCCACCGTTCCAAATTTCAAGTAGGTAATTACCAGCGCACTGCCAACAAACACATCCGACTCCAACCCAAATTTGAACAACAACCCATGAATCTTCCTAACCTCCAAATCCTCCATAATATCGCCACAGGCTCTGATGACACACGGAAAGCTGAACTTATCAGGAACGACACCCAGATGTCTCATTTGCTTAAATAGAGCAAACCCACGTTGGGGAAGAGCGTTTGCAACGAAACCAGCAATGAGAGCGTTGTAGGCAAAGACATTTTTGTCAAGATGGGTGGGGTAGTTGAAGACTCTGAGGGAGTGGTTGATAAGGGTGCACTTGGAGTACATGTTGATGAGGCTTGTGATGGCGAGCGGGGATCCAAAGAAAGCGTTTTTGAGCAAGTGGGTGTGGAGTTCCTTGCCCTTGGAGAGGTTTGCATTGTGGGCACACGATTGGAGGGTGGCAATGCATGTTTGCACGTTGTAGGAGGGTGAGGTTGAGAAACAGAGTAACCCGCGACAATGTTGTTGTTGTTGTTGTCGGAGGATGATGAAGGTTCTTACCATTGTTCTTCTATTCTTCAAGCAAACTCCTTGTCTCAGATCTCTCTATCTCTCTAGGGTTTCCTTTTCTCTCTCTCTGCTATTTATGATCACTCTCTGACGCGCTTCTCTCACCAAATCAGGTCAT
>NW_014542925.1:1715066-1790693 GCF_000741045.1 Vigna radiata var. radiata | reverse complement strand
TGCCCAGAAGAAACTGTGAAAATTTGAAGCTATTTGATGATGTATGATTGTCGTGAAAATTAAATATAGTATTATTCCCGTTTATTGCTTTCAAAAGTGCCATAATTCATTAGAAACTACTTTTTAAATTTTGTCTGTCACTTCTATGTACTGATGCAGCTGTTCAAGCTTTTGTTCCATTTGTTCAGGTCCTCTTTTTAATGTATCATTATTTTGCTGCAACGGAGATATACAATGCAATACGNGTTTTCATTGCTGCATATGTTTGGATGACTGGATTTGGCAACTTCTCCTATTATTATGTCAGAAAAGATTTTAGCCTTGCACGTTTTGCTCAGGTAAATGAGTCCTTGACCTTAAATACTGTTTTTGTTATACTTGATGTCCCGTGTCTATCCTTTTCCCGTCACTCTTTTTGCATGAACAGTATACCNAACTCATTAAAATTCCNTGCAGATGATGTGGCGGCTTAATTTTTTTGTGGCCTTCTGCTGTATTGTTCTTAACAATGACTATATGCTCTACTATATATGTCCAATGCACACTCTCTTCACTTTGATGGTGTATGGAGCATTGGGTATATATAACAAGTATAATGAAGTTCCCTCCGTGATAGCTGCAAAGATTCTGGCATGCTTTCTTGTGGTGATATTGATTTGGGAAATCCCTGGATTCTTTGACATATTTTGGAGCCCATTTGCTTTCTTTTTGGGTGAGTAATATTATACGNAACTTGTACTTCTCTGTTATTGGTTCAACTTTTGATTATGCTCATTTTGCTGTGACTCTTCCTTATTAAGTACTTAANTTTCTGATCTTGCCATCTGGATCAACTAGACCAACTTGATAGCCTTAAACCTTCTNTTTTTCACCTTTGCAATGGCCACTAAAATTTTCTGGGCTTTGAATTGAATGGTTATATTGTGCTTAAAATTGTAGATCGTTGCCTCTTTTTAACTGTAATTACAATCAAAGCGATGAAATAATTCTTAAATTTTAGGCCCAACTCATCCCTACAAATTTGGTTTGTGAAGAGAGCGGTGCATAAACTTTGTTAGTTCTTATTATGTTACTATTTGTAGTCAATGTGGGACTTGGGTTTTTCAAAATAACAATGTTATTGTAAAAAGGATTCTAATATATACTTATGTGGAATACACTCTTTTATAAAAGTAATCCACTGATGTGTCCTCCTCTCTCTTTTTCCCTCTTAGTGGATGCTTTTATGTGTGTAGTCTGTTTACAATTTTCTANTCGATTTGCTATATAAACTTACATGATGTTTAGTGCAAATGCATAATTTCAACTTTTGTGTGCCAGGTTATACTGATCCTGCAAAGCCAGATCTCCCTCGAATGCACGAGTGGCATTTTAGATCTGGGCTTGATCGCTACATCTGGATAATTGGAATGATTTATGCATACTTTCACCCAAATGTANNCTCGAATACTGGCNTGTGTNGTGGCCATTGTTTTTTTGTTCTTTTTATTATATTTGGTCCAGCTATCTTAAATATTAAATATTTCACCATCTCAGGTTGAGAAATGGATGGAAAAATTGGAAGAGAGTGAAACCAAGAGGAGAGTTACGATCAAAACTGGCATTGTTTCTGCTGCACTATTTGTGAGTTACATGTCCTACAATACATTGATATGATTATTCATGGTTTTCTATTNTCCTATGTTATTACTTGAATATTATTTAATATAGACCAAGAATAGTAAACAAGAACATCTCTTTTTCATTTATCTTTTCTAGGTGGGGTACTTGTGGTATGAATACATATACAAGCTGGACAAGGTCTCNTACAACAAACTCCACCCTTACACCTCATGGATTCCAATTACGTGAGTGTTATCTTTTTCTTTTGTTCCTTTTGTTGTTCTTCGTGTTTTCTGTTTCTATACTTTATACTTGGAAGACAGGAAACCTATAGTAATATATGAGATCTGATTATATTTTGTTTTCATCTCCTATTGATCCCTTTACCTTATTATTATCATGTTCAGTGTATACATTTGCTTGAGGAATTTCAGTCAGCGGCTTCGTAACTTCTCTTTGACCCTCTTTGCGTATGTTCTTTACCTTAATTATTGAAATTCCATGTTGATTGGTTTTGGCACATTTTATTTATTTGGTGACAGCTATCAATTCTTTTGTTGCTTAATTTCCTCCATTTTGTATCAGATGGCTTGGCAAGGTTACTTTGGAAATTTAAATCTGTTCCAGTTAATTTCTTTTGATTCTGGTGCTTTATACAAACTTGTTTGAGTTTGTTGAATGTGTCTTAAGGTGTAGCAAACCAGAATAAGCAATGAAATGCAATATGCATAGCTTGGTTGCTTAAAATCCTTAAGAATTCCACTGTTTCAGTTTGAGAAATCTGGTTTTTCACCGTGCCAATTGAATTGAATTGTGTAATTTGAGTTTGGTCATGCTAAGCACCTTAATTCTAGCTTAGTTCTGTGTAATTACACTGCCTTGAGTCATTTCTTTGCTGTCCAACTTTTGAATCCATGAAAAACTGAATTTGGGTGGTGATTTGGTGCAAATTTTCTGCATAAACGTTACAGCAGTGGTGATTTGTGAAAATCTGTTGTTTCTTTACTGTTTCATAGCTTGAGCAAGTCCAAATTGATGGTTTAAGATTGATAGCACCGTTTATTTTGTCAAAACACATCCTATATGCAGATTTGTAGTTTAAACCATCACTTTTTGGGCTAAAATGGAAGTGAATTAGTGAAGTTGTATTACAATCAGATTTCGAGTTGTTTAAGATTTTAAACATACTTAAAATTATCAAACAAAGTTGCTGGATCATTCAAAAGAGCTGTTGAATCACTTCATTTCGAATTTGAGTATCAAACCACCAATTCAGTTCATTTTTTCTGGTGCAGTTTTCACTGTGACAGCACTGTTTGTGATATTTTTGATGCAAAACACTTTTGGATTGTAGCAAGAGCTGGTTCATGGTTATAGAATGAAAATAAATGATCAAAATAAGTAAAAACAAGTGTTAAAAGGCTTGTAGAACCGTTCAATCCAGATTCAAGCAGTTAAAACCCCAAAACACAAAATCTGAATTTCATTGGGGCATTTTAACAAACACTTATGTAAAAATATCAAACAGTTTGTCTGGTTGCATTTGTGAACTGTGTTTTGATTTTTTTCTTGCTTTATTCATCTGTTCTAGTGCCTTTGTTAGGTTCCTTTTGTGTGCTAGCTTTTATTGAATGCTGTTCTATTTGAATTCATCAATTTGTTTGGCCTCCAAACTGCTGTTCAACCACTTGCAGTGCAAAATTCTGGTGCAGAATTTTAGATCTGTTTGGTGTTGCTTGAGTGGATTCTTGAGGTGTTGTGGTAGCTGTTGTGAGGCATCCAGTAGCAGAACCCTTTCCCTACCAAGGTAGCATCTTAGGAAGTGGAGAGGAACCTGAATTCTGGAATTCAAGTGTGCTGTCCAGCAAGCATAATTTTCACTTTCCAGCAGCATAAAACACTGAAATTTTGGCAACTTCACTACCCAAATTTTGAGATACAAGCCAAACAGTTGAGTGTTGGTGAGATTGAGTGTATATCATCCAAAAGAAACTTGCTAGTGGAGTGAAAATAACCTGAAACAGTCCAGGAAGTGAGATTTGAGCGATTGCACATGAAGCCAAATAGCTTTGGCCGAGAGAGATACTGCATTATTTTCCAATACTGAAACATTTTCTTGCAGAGATTTAACAGTGCAGGTTTCTTTGAACTGAAAGGAGAAAGCAGAAAGCAGAATGAACATTGGTCCGTAAAGCACAAGCACAAAGGTTCCAATTTAGTAAAAAAAAAAGCAGTGCATCAATTGAAGGCTCTTGGCAGACCTTCCAAGCAACTCTGGACTGAACTAATTCTCCAACACAACAGCTTTCATCATGGAAATGTGGCAGACATCTACCTACTTTTTCTTCACAGCAAATCCAAGGAGCAGCAAGAACAAGTTTCAAAATATTATACTATAGAGTGAGTTAAAACACTCAAAAACATTAATTAAGATCAACATGAGTGAAAGAAAAATAAAATAAAAAGGAGTTATATATTATTATATAAAAATATTAATGTTCAAGTTAATAAAGTTTGATTTGGTAAATTATATTAGACCAAGAAAACCGGTGAGAACATAATTCATTATCATTAATTTTATTGAGACTCAAAATAAAAGATTAATTATTCGAATTGTCCAAATGATTGATTTGAATTATTGAATTTAAAATAAAATAAAATTAGCAAATGCATAGTTATACATACTAACTATGGAATTATTTAATGGCTAGATACCTACTGAATAGTAATAATGTCTATATACTCGAATCTATATTCATGACAACATATTCTTTTAAGATATTTAACTTCATTCTCCGAGGATACAACTTATAACCATGTTCCTTACAATCATCTTTCTTATACAAATTTAGTTTATAAATATGATACAATAAACTTATTTTACCTTATGACAAAAATTATTTTTAAAAATATGAAAATTACAATATAAATAAAATTAATAAGAACTAAATACTTTAAATTTAAAATAATAAATTATTTATTATTTTTAGTCCTTAAAAATAATAAATTATTTATTATTTATTATTCTAAATATAATAATATATTAAATATATTTTTAGTCCTTAATTTTTATGTGAAATTAAGTTTTATTTAAAAACTTTATTAATAAATAGGCGTAGTTTTCGTAACTAAATGATATTAAAATTATATTAATATGGTAAATATGTGTATTCATATGTAAATACATGACAGTATTGTTTGTCATATAATAAATCTTTCGTGAAATTACATTAATAAAGTTAAAAAATGTAAATAATTTAAAGTTTAAAATAGGAAAGAAATCTAATTTAGGATGAAATTTAATTATTTTGTCTCATCTTATGACATTTAATAGTTACTTTCGAAATCATCACTACCATTCTAAGCTCATTTTGGTTAAGTTCACTTGCACAGATTTACTATTTAAAGAGATGTGGGAAGACGGATTTGCAGAACTTTTTATGTTTACTGGCACAGATTTCAGAGAAAATGAAAGGAGGGATTTGGGAGATGAGCTTATCATCTAATAAGATTTGCCCAGAAAAACATCACTTTACTATATTATCCCTAATATAATAATAATATAATTTTTCTCCTGTTAAGAATTAATTTTTACTTTTTCTCTACTTATAATAATTTTCACAATTATATATAATATTAACAATTACAAATTTATATTACTTTTACTACTAAGGATATTTTGGTAATCTTTAATTTTTATCAATTAAATAATTTTTTATCTGTCATAGTAGTCAAATTCTACACTAATTTTTATAAACTTTACTTCTAAATCCACTCTTACTCACCTCCAAATCCACTAAAAAACAACCACAATCAATTCACCTTCAAATCCCCTCAAATTCATCCAGTCACTCTCTTCTAAATCAATCTTCTAAAGTAAAAACAATCTTTGTCTTGTTTCAAATCTCATCTTATGTCTTGTATGTATAGGATCTTTTGATTAAGGCTTAAAATATGTGAAAAACTCATCACATATATAATATTTTCAAAGTTATATGTGCTAGCTTAACTTTTAGGGATAGGAGGAATATGACTCCCATTTTTTAATATATATAAAACTAATATATAAGTAAAAATATTATTTTTAATTATAGTATGTTTAATTCTTTTAAAATTGTAAATACTTATAAATAAAATTTTGACATCTCAAAATATTTTTTAATATCCTTCATTACTTACATGAGTGATCTTTAATTTCACATTGTGTTACTGTATGTATGACTGATGGTAAACCCCAAGCTAAGAGACTAACCACGAGATCGATGACTAAACCCATACAAGAAGAATAAACTTGATTTGAAATAGGTGTGCCCAAATCTTAATCTCTTCGACTAGTGATTGGTGCACTTATTAATAGGTTTCCTTTAGGCCTTGTATTATGGGTAGTGTTGTCAAAATGGGCTACCTGGCCCAATCTGACCCGTCCACTAAGGGTTGGTCACTTAGTGAACCAATTCAACCTGACGCACTTATTAGTGAGCTGAAAAAAATTCAAACCCGACTTGACTCACCACAAGTTGGTGGGTTAAACAGGTTGACTTACTATCTCACTTAATGACAAGTTTTTTTTTTCAATTCCAAAAAATATATTTTTTTTCTAATTCAAATCTAAATAAATTTCAATCCAAAACGATGTTAAATTCCAAAGACAATTCGAACTAAAAAATATAATACAATCCAAAATCATCTTAAACTCTAAATATAATCCAAAAGTAAACTTAAAAAACAAAATTAGGTGGGTTAGAGAGCCAACCCGGCTCACCATGAGTTCAACCCAAGTGAGCTGGGTTCTTAGTGGGTTAGCTCAAAATTGGCCCATATCAAAATTTCAAATTTTTTCAACCCAACCTGACCCAAACCTATGGTGAACTGGGTTGGCTCACGGGTTTCAACCCATTTCAACAACACTAATTATGGACCAAGTATTGTAGGGTCTTAGGCCTTGTACTTAGGCTTTGGTTGAGGCTTGAGCCTAGTTTTGGTAGTTTTGGGCTAGGGTTGTAAGACATGAGTGTATTGCACGAGCCCCAAATCACCCCAAAAGGCACAAGCTTGATCTCCAAGGTATGGTGAAGCTCCTTTGTCTATATCATGCATTAGGAAAGTATGACCTTGCCACTCGAAAAGTCACTCATGATTGAATGATCATTGTAGCCCCTTTTGTGTTTGTCTCCCAGGGGTTTTTCTCTCTCATTTTGTAATACACTTTTTTCTTGGGCTATAAGTAGAAACCCTCTCTTATTGTAAAAATCACTTTTGAGATTAGTAAAGAAATGCTACCAAAATTGTGTCATTCTACTTGTCTCCAAAGACTTATATGTCGAACTTAGGACTTATAAGTGTTTTATTTGGTTGACCTATCCAACATTGTTGTATTTTTGTAACGTTGCACTAGTTGAGATCATAAACTTGTTTGATTCTTCTTCATCCTATCATATATTGGACCTAAGTAACTAAGGGATGTAGAGGTTTATGTCCTATGTAGCTTGTGTTGACTACTATGTTACTTGTTGCCCACCCACTATCCTATTTGTACCTAGTTGGGGGAAGTTAATGATTCCATACATGAAAATTGTCTTTATTTTTTTAAATAGAAAAATATTATTTTTTTTATAAAGTAGAATTTACTTTGATTATAATGTTAAATTAGAATTTACTTTCATTGAAATTCCTTTCATTTTAAAATAGGTGTAAATAATAATTTTGTATCTGAGCCTATTAAATCCAGTAAATGTAGGGGGTATGGACCTTGGAAGACAAGGTAACAAGGAGAAAATTGAAGATATCAAGCATTAAAATTTGGTCAACAAGGAAAACAAGCCAAAGAAGGAGTAAGCTAAGTATGCAAGGTGTAACACCAACATAACACAAACATGATGTAAGCTTTACTAAGTGAATAACAAATTAAAAGATTAACCAAATTTATCTAAGAAGATGATCCAATGATAATAAAATTCAAGTAAAAACAATATAACAATATATGCACCTTTAATGTTATGTTGAATGAGCATAACATGAGTTATTTTAGCTCAAATGATCGTGTTGGTTGTGCATTAAGTGTTTCAATGGTAAAGGTGATTTAAAAATGTCTTTTGTAGTAAGGTTTGATGAGTTTTTAAGACACACTTTGAAAATATACTATAAATTTGTGTGATAAACGTAATTATATAAAGACATTAATTGAACATTTCTTAAAGGCCTTACAAAAATTACTTTTAATTCTAATTATTAGGCTTGAATTGATCATGGTGAAGATATGTTGTACTAGAACTTACCTGTTGACAATGACATGAGTGTTTCAAGAAGTGATGTAGATGATGGAATTTGTATTAATACTGAAGATGATGCTTGATGGGTGTCGCCGCCCAATCAAATTTGATGTGCAGTTTAAAGTGCAGTATAAACTAGGGAATGACCCCTAGGTCGTCTCCCAAGGACCAAATTTGTGGTTCAATAATCGAGTCTAACATAAAAGGGGGTTTTGAAAAGGTTTTGCAAAAAAAATAAAAGACTCAATAAAAACATTAAGGCAAGCAACACATTCAAGCAACACAAAATAAAATTCTAGCCACTAACACCATAACTACACAACTATCTAACCCTATTAAATTAATTTAAATGCAAAACCAAATTAAAGAAATGTAAAACAATTCAACCTACTATTTAAATCAAATTAAACAAAAGAAATAACAACATTATTTTTCCTATCACTCACGTGACCAAATGGTTTTTACCAAATGAAGCTTGAAATTCCAATGCCCTTAAAATAACACTCATTGCCGTGACCCTTTCTTGGCTGGAACTGTGCACCATCTGCTGCCACCAATTACTCATTCAATGGAAATTAAGGAATTTTGTCTTCCAAATGAAACATGAATTTTTCTAATTGAACTACCAAGGTCTCCACGTCCCTGCAGCATTACCGTGGCTTCCTAAGATGTTACAATTGCAATGCTTACTCCAATTTAAGCTCCCAAGAAATAAAGCTCTGGACCCACTTCCAATTAATGATTCAGTTCTTCAATCTTTAAAGAAAGGAAAGAGAAATGAGAAATGATGTGATGAAGCTTCCAGGACGTGACAACACCATTGCTTTATTTTCCAAATAGAATTGTTGCAGCAATTGGATGCTAAACACGTGAATCAGCTATGTTTCCCTTTCTTCAATTAATATCTTCATTTATCAACATCAATATTTCCCAAAGAAATTGCTGCAGTACTCTTTCCAACTCCCATTGCAACAGTGGCTGCATCCAACGTCCCAGACCGTGCTGCTAGTTCTGTTCTAGCTTTTACACAATATGTAAAAACCCAATTCTGCCTATTCTCTGCTAAAACGTGATTTCTTCAAGAAATGTGATGCAACTTTGTAAACCGAGCCAATCAACTTTACTAAATAAAAAGGTATTGAAATGCTTTTCAAAATAAAATGGAATAACCATGAACCATGTGCTTCCTTCTATATATCAGAAATCGTGAGCAACAATTTTTTATAAGAAAAACGTTACCAGCTTCCCCAAGAACCCGAGAATCATTCTCCCTAAAATTCAGAGTGACGGCTACTACTCCAAAATGGTCCGAGAATAGTATGTCCAAAAACTAGGGTGGGGTCCACCCAAACCCTAAAGTTATGTCAAGTTTTATTTTTTTACAACTTGGGCTTTGCCTACACTACCAAAAATTGGCCCAAAATCATAAAACCTAAGTCTACAAATTCTAAAACACTAGATTAAAGTTTAATTAATTCTAAAAAGAAATTGTAAAAATTCTTCAATTGCTTGTGCCCTTCCAAAAGTCTCCCAGTGTATTTCCAAAATTTCCCTGAAAATGAAAATAGAATAATCAAGCTCAAATAATTCAAATTAATTAAAATATGAATTATTGGTCTAATTAAACCCAAATAGTGAAAATGACACAATAACTAAGAATTAAGCGCAAATCATCAACACAATTCGGCGCGTAAAACTAAGTTAATGGTATAAAATATCGACTCATCAATGCTTAATGCTCTTAGGAAGCAAGAGTTAGGCAAAGTGTTAAAGTCAAATAATATGGAAGGGTTTCCTAATGAATAAATTATGAGAATTCATTACTTGTTGGTAGATGTTAGCAAGGTTTTTGAATGAAGGGGCATTCGACTCAAGTTTATCCACATGTGTGAGACTGTTGCTTTTAAGTATAATGGGAATGTTATCAACAAATGTTTGTGATGGAGAATTGATGGAGGAAGCTCCTTCAACAAGTGATAAAACTTCATGGAAGTAAGATAATGTAGTGGAAGCAATTGATGAAGAGATGAAGGTGCTTTGAAAGGTGCAATATTAGTGTGAATGTAACACCCCAATTTTGGGATGCCACGATTACGAGTGAAAATTTAAAATATTTAAAATCATAATACCATTGCGGAATCCAAATTCAATAAGTCTTTACAATTGAAGAAAAATAAACCAAAATTACAATTTAATTTTAAACTAAAACTCCATATAAAATAGTTTATTAAAACAACCATAAATTCCCCAACTCTTTCAATCCACTCACCGCGCTCTGCAACATTCGAAATAACTGAATGATCATCTACTCCCGTATAAAAACGATCATCGCAGGTGGAAACCACAACCACAACATGCAAGGGTGAGCTAACAAAAACAAGTCATATAAACATACATACTAATTATATTAACCATAATCAAACACACAACAAGATACATACCTACTGATTATATCAACTATAATCAAACACACCATACACATAAGTAATTACAACATGATTCCTAATCTTTTAACACAACAAGTCCATCCTATTAAATTACTTGATCCTCGACCCCATTCTTTGACCCTTATTCTATACACTAAATAATACTTATGCTAACTACTCACTAAACTATTATAATAACACTATGATCAACATAACATCACCTGAAGCATTCCATACCATGATTACCATCATAGAAATACCACCACCATGATTATCCCAGTCATAAACAATCCATGAGCATCACCAAACCATAAACACCATAGTGGAAAGAGTCAGTCCCACTCCTGTACCCTACCTCACCAACTGTAACCGTTCCTACAGCCCAATCTGTAGATTCCCCATACAAATACATTCGAGTAGTCCCGCAATTCAACTAATGTAATCCTGTTACACAAGGACAAGGAAGACACCTTCACCCACATACAAGGAAGTTTCAATACCCGAATAACCCTTCTAATGCACACAAGGCAAAAGGAATCACCTATCCGCAGATAACACTAGGATTTTCTAGGTACAACAAGTAGATTTTATCCTCCACTCTTCATGCTCATCAACCACACACTCAAGTACACCTCAACACTCACTCATGCTCCAATCTCAAACACAAGTCAATCCTGACCTTAAAACAACCCCTAAACCCATTCTGTAGTTATCATCACAACCTTACAACCTATATTTGAATGGAAAAACCCAAGCATCATAACTGCTGTTGCGAGGTTGTTTTCTCCCAAACTAGACCTTTGATTGACAATCTGAATGGTTGGAATGAAGAAACATATGTCTAGAACCCACTGTCAAAAAATCAACCTAATCCAACAGTGAACAACTTCATAACGACGAAAACACTAGTGCAGGTTTTATGAAATTCTCCAAAATAGAACTGTTGAGGCAAGGCTGTTGTCTCCCTATCTAGACCTCTGATTGAAGATCCGAACGGTCAGAATGAAGAACCATAAATCGGGAACTCACTCTCCAAAAATTAGCTCGATCCAACAGTGAACAACTACACAATGACAAAAACTGTAGTGTAGGTTTTATGTTATACGAGAATGACTTCTGCTCTTCCTTTCTCTCTCACTTTGTTTTTCCCTCCCTTCAAATGAGTCTAACGTGTCCTACTAATCTGACCCATCTCCACTAAAACCAAGTGAAACCTAATGGTCCACATTATTTAGTCTATTCTCCACATAGAAAGGGAACCCAATAACCCAACACAAATATTAAGTAAACCCTATGCCCATGCATACACAAACTCTTGCCCAATAATAGCCACATACAACATATATCAAACAAGGATTATTAGTCAAAATAACTAAGAACACATATAACATACAACAATAAAGAAACAAAGGTAAGCTTCCCCATACCCCTCAAGAAAATCGGGAACGCAAATAATCATGAATCTAAGAAATCAAGAATGAAATAAGTCAAGAACATAACAAATAAAGAATGTAATAAATCAAGAATGTAAGCTCCCCTTACCTTTGCCAATACTAAGAATTTATCTACACCCCAAGGATCACAACAAATCTGCCTTTGCACTTGTGTTTTCTACAATTAATCATTTTCTTTTCTCTAAGAACGTTTCTCTCTCTATCTCTCTTTCTCTCTTTTTCTCTCTCTTTTTATTTTTCTAATGGCTAAAGTTTCTATATAGATAAGAGGTTCTAATATAGTGACAACTATGTGTGGGATTAATTTTTCTTGTGTGGAATATACACATAGGGTGCTATATTTATAATAAAAACCCTGAGGAGTAATAATAATCAACTAAGATAAAAGATATAGATAGGATAAAATAAATTTATCTTTAACTCAATTAATCTTGATAATTCCATAAATAAAATATTCTATCTTAATATTTTTATTCTAATTTATTATAGTGAGTCTATATATTATTATTATCTAGTCATAATATCTAATTATATATAATAATACCTCAATATATCTTTTTAATTAACTATATAACAATGTACAAGAATATCTTTTAGAATATCTAACAATATTTAATAATATCCTTTTATAATAATAAGATCTACTTTAATCTCAAGATTATATCTCTTATTTTCTTTTAACTACTTTTTAAAATAACAAATAAATCTTCAAAAAGATTTATATAATATCTTTTTATTAAATTCCCACATTATTTAATTTACACAATTTTCCTTTCTACACCCCTTTATTTTAATTTCTCACACCTAATTAATAAAAGGTAAAAAATCATTTTTGTCCCTAAGCCAAAAATAAAATAACATAACAATTATGTTCTTACAAAAGTGTACACTCAATAACATTAATTTCCACCAAAAACACCAAAATCACAAAACTACCTTATTTTTAAGACCCATATTTTCTCATATCTTATAGTGAATCCTTGAAGGAGGTTGAAGACAACTCCAATTTTTATAGGTGAAGGAGAAGGCTAGAGTATAAAGAATATGTAAGGAGCATAAAGCATTTAATGAGGAGCCTAAACATTAAATAGGGAGCTTATGCTTATAACTAACAAGTCAAAGCATTCGCCATCATTAAATGAGGAGCCTATGCTTTTAACTAACTAGTCAAAGCATTAAATGAAGAGGTTCCTTGTAACTAACCCCTTCCAAACCCAAAATGAAACTCATTTAGGAGTTAATTACCTTATTAAGGCCCTAATGATGCACTAAGTTACTCTTAAGGGCACCAAGCCTTCTAAAAAAAACTAAACAATTTTCTTGGCTAAATACAAGGCCTAAAATGAAGCTTTATTACATATTTACAAGGATTAAGAGAAAGCAAGAATCAAGCTTGAAAACACAACTTCCACAAGAGTTGAAGTCCTTGAAATCCTTCTTCTTCTTTCGCTCTTCAAGCCCAAGCTTTAGTTGATTCTCCTGGGATGGATCTCCATTAAGCTCCCAAGATGGTTTCCATCATACCACCCCTCTTGAAAAAATGATTTGTCCTCAGATTAGAAAGATACTTAAGGAAGCACAACTTTGATTTATTGATCTCTTCTCGGATCAAAGATGTACCTACAACAAATAATAAATAGGATTTGAATAAATTGTTGTAGTATTAGAATAATATACCTAAGCAAAAGAACAGAGAAATAAGGACTTTTTATTTTTGTAAAAGGTTTTATGAGAAAAATTATTGGCCTTTATTTCAGAATCATTTTTTCTTCACTTGGCTTTGGCTAGTGCCCTATGTTGTGTAATAAAACAAAGTGATGTTCTTTAGAAGAAAAGTCAAGATCATTAATGATGAAGAGTTTAAAAGTATGCATACCTTCTTTACTTTTCTATCACCTTCTTGGAAGGTTTTAACTCTTCTTCCTTTCTTTTTCTCTCTTTTTAAATTTTTACCTTCATTTTTATTTCATCCTCTCTCACTTGTTGGGTGTGAGAGGAATCAAAATTGTTTTGCATCCTTTATGAAAGAAAGAAAGTTATCTTATTGGTTTAGCCATCATGAGTGGATTCATGATCATATTGCAAAAGCCTTCTAAGTAAAATAAGCCTAACATCCATTGGTACAACACCACATGAAACTTTATCTTCATAATTTCCAATGAAGATAGGTATACTTGTTCCTTCACTATCTTATCCATTGAAGCATTGAACACCTCTTGTTCTAGTTTTTCTAAATTTTTCCTTCTTTTTTAATTTTTATCTTGTGACCCTTCATATTTATTTTTGGAGGGGGGCCCTCCCTCTTGGAGTCCTCCTTAGGGTCACATGTTGTGGGGGTACTCCTTACTAAGGTAGGAAGAGCTAGAGTAGTCCTTTTTAGAGGAATGATTCACCTAGCAAATCAACATGATTTTAACTCAAAGCATCGCTATTCAAATGTTAAGCACAACAAATAAAGGAAGCCACTAAACAAGGGAGATCACATAATAGTCAAAGTATAAAACTTCCTTAAAGATAAACTATTGTTTCTAAAATTTAGAAACAAAATTTAATAACAATCAAAAGCGAAAAGATATAACAGAGCCCTCCAATAAAAAATCAACATCAACATCATCAATTATTTTGTTATTAAAGTGGCAACCGTCCAAGAGACCTGGATCATGATTATGGAAATGAAAGTTCTGGGCCAAGTTTTCATTACAACAAAACGCAAACATTCAGCAAAAAAATTTTCCAAGTGTTTCTTTGCTACCTAATAATTTTCTTTTTCCAAAAAAATTATCACTGACGGGGACAGGTGATTTTTCATTTTTACATCAATTGTTTGCAGCTTCATTATTTTTCTTCCCCATTTTCTTCTGAACATGTTAAAATCATTTTGATTTGCAAGGTCAAGAATAATTACTGGTGTGAAAAATCGTTACTCATGTTTATTTTATTTTACTATATGTTTAGATTAGACTTTTCTCTAAATTTTCACAAGCATATTGACATCCAAATGAATTGGTAATTGGCCTAGAGTGCTTTTTAGAGATGTTTCATCATCATCGGATGTCACGGGATTGCTGTGTGTGGGAGAGAGATGATGAAGATGAGATAGAAACATATTAGATAGTGAGGAAGGTGCATGGGTGTTTCTGATTTTTTTTATCTTTTATTTTAAATTAAAAATAAAAATTATTAAAATATCCATATATTTAAAATATATTTTTTTATGAATGAGAATTTTTTTGTATACTAAAACTTGATACACTTTGTTAAAATGTATCAACTAAAAAACAACTTACATAAATTAATAAACCCATATATATATATATATATATATATATATATATATATATATATATATATATATATATATATATATTATATGGTAAAACTCAGTTAAAAGTGTAAACAATAAACAAATAAATTATCAATCAGGATGTCATAATTGTATATAAAGTGTACTTATGCATATCTAATGTTTGATTCGTTTATTATATTAATTTATGATTAATTGAAAAAAAAAAAAAGCTACTTGTTCTTATAGACGTTGGCTAGCTACGATCTTCACCATCATTACCTTTTAAAGGAAAGGATCGTATTATATAATATCATTTAAATGTTATACCTAAAATGATTGCGTGTGTGAAATTATGGGGAGTAGTTGGTAGTTCAATGTCTATAATAATTGGACGTATAGACTTATAAAAGATAAGAAAAATGTTCACTGTATATGCTACTTTTTGGCACAATTTCTGTAATAAATTGTCCCAAGAAAAAAGAAATACTATAAGTATTAAAATGAGTTTACATGTAAAGTACTAGACAATTTAACTATTTTTATAATATAAAATATAAGGTGTTTGAGTGTTATTTGTTTTTAGAGTTGAATATGTTTTCTTATTTTAATTTTCAATAAAAATTAAAATTGTTATTCTTTAAAATTTGTATTTAATTTAGTTTTCAATATTTATAAATGTATGAATTTAATTTTTTAATCAAATTTTACTATATTTATTTAATGTTTCAAATTCATTTCATAATAACATTAAGTTTTGCATCAATATTAGTTCATAAACATATTTGAAATATCAAATTTATAAAATTTGATTAAAAGAACTAAAATCATACAAATCTAAATATGAAAGATTAAATTGGTTCAAAAATTTAAACATGAACTAATTCTATTTTCACTTAAAGTTACCAAACAAAAAATACAAAAAAAAAACATATTTATTTATTTTTATATAACTCTTTGTAATAAAGGAATTAATGCCGTGTTAAAACAAACGAGTTTATAATAGTTGATTTAAAAACTACTATTTAAAACATAATAAAATAAAAAATTAATAAAATATATAAAATGATCACAATTATTAATCTTTCAATTTATCAATATTTACAATTTTTTAATGAACCGCGTTAATTCTTTAGTGAATATTCACATAGTTCACATCTAATATAATGTAAAAAAGAGATAAGTAAAAAAATACTATAAAAAATTAAGAGTTATTTTTGGAGTTGTAACTACAACTCACTATATGTAGCACCCATTTGTATAGAAACTATATAAGATAGATGTCATCATTTAAATATAAGAGAACAATTAGAAGTTAACCCGTACATAAAGTCTTAAGAATTACAATCATCCTCAAAAGAAGACAGAATTTAAACTTTAACACTTGAAGAGTATTTCAAAATGCACCACAACCATGAAATCCTAACTAAGTTAAGTAGTGGTGTCATCTCCTTCCAAGACCCGTTCCAGGAGCACCTCTTCAACCTTTGCTCACATCCAAGTGGATGATCATTGCAACAGGAAGCACCAAACATATAAGCACACAAGCAAACAAAAGGGTGAGTTAGATAAACAAACAATAATCATATAGCACAATTAATTAGTATCATTATGTTATTTATCAAGAGACAAAGATATACCAGTCTAATCATGCATCAAATACTCAACACGACTCATCCGAATTTGTATAATTGTCGAACTATTGGTAGTCTTTGCACTTGTATAGTTCAACTGACATTCCCCAACACTATACAAGGTTAATCCTTATACCAGTTTATAGCTAAGCTCTAAGACTATAGACAAGGACCTCCCTCTACTCTCACCACTTACATCGTTCTTCTCTATTTGAGTAGAACAGTGCTTAGAGTGTAGGGATAAACTTACCATTTCAAAGCTCCATACATTTATACAAGACAACAACCTTATCTCCTACAATCACTCCCAATCATCTCACCTTGAGATTTCCAAATCATACTCAATTATATCATCTTGATTCACTATCATATTCTTACAACACAAGTCTAATATGTAAACATAAATGACACTCTGCCAAGCAAACAACATTAATTAATCCAAAACAGAAGAAGAAAAAGAGTGAAACCCACTTGGACTAGTCGCATGGCGCACACAGTCGCACAGCGAAACCAGGGGATTTTCGCATAGCGCACACATACCCTCGCCTTGCGAATTACTCTGGCAAAGGCTCCAAGCCAGCACCAGTCGTAAGGCGACCCTGATTCGCTATGTGAATCATCAAGCAGGGAGCACCACTGCTCAGCCACTCGCACAAGGCATCATTTTCGCCTAGCAAGTCGCGCAAAACAGAGAGCACCCTCTATGGAGGACTCGTTATGCGAAACAATCCGCATAGCGAGTCTGCATAATCTATAGAACGCCAATTCTGCAGATTTATGCACTCCCCCACTCTCTTACCAATTATAGACCTTTCCTCCAATTTATAACGCCTTTAATTTGTGTTTTGTTCTCAATTAAACTCATCTAAGTGATTCAAATACTTCCTATTACAAATCAAAAGTGATCCTAACTCAATTCCTAACCTAAAACACTTGATTCATCAACATGAGGACCCAATTTCAATTCCCCTACTTAGAACATAATTTTAACCTGTTTGACACTCCTAATAAGTCATAATACACTTGCTAACACTACCCTAACAACCTAACTACACCTCAGACCCCAATTGTCCAAAATCACCCTCTCACTTCCTCTAAACCTACTCAAAACACTAAAATTTATATAAATCACTACTTACTAATTGGTATAACCTATTTCCCTCATTAACAAGCTCAATTTCAGCACAATATCATACCAAATTCGAATCATAACCATTCATACATAGTTTCACATTTCAGCATTCAAGGAGTACATGATTGATCATACAAACATACCAAAATTTCACTCAAACAGCACCATAACACAAAACACCATGCATACCTATATAGTTCTACAAATTTAAATAAAAACCTAGCTCCCCTTACCTTGGTAACAACAGTACAACTCAATGGAATGCCCCAAAGCAGTACCCCCCACACAGAGACGAGCTTAACAGAACCTACAGATCACCTTTCGGTGATGAAGAACAACTCTTAAAACCCAGTTTGAGCCAGGAAGTGGAGAAAAGCTACTAGCTACATGCAAGACAGAATCATTGCATGAGCAAAACCCTAGAGCACGGAGGATGGGAAGAACATCTTACCAGCTGAAGAATGAGAAACTAATCAGATGGACAGGAAGCTCTCAACTCCAGGAACACGTGAACACCACCTAATCGAAAATATGCAGGGATTCTGTGTGGTAGAGAGAAGACAAAGAGAATGGAAAGCAAGCTTTCTAGAGAGATGATGCTCTTAAGAGTTGAACATTTATGATATTTCTTATAAAACTGTTTTTGTTTGTTTTTTTTCTAAGAAACTCATTCCCTTTTTCTTAATATGCTATCTACTCTTATTATTATATATATATACAGAGGTTCTTACACTAGATCTCTTTAATGTATAGGATCTCTTTAATGTATAGGAGATTCGGATATTTGTGTATCATAGAAAGTTTGCATGCATGTTTGCAGTTTTGGTTAGAAAAAATTATATAAAAATTTATCATTTTGTAAGAAAAATTGTATATTGAATAATAATATTTTTGGTAAGCATTGAGGATGTATGTCTTAAAATACCGAACTATATCAATTGTTTTGTTTTTTTTTAATTTATACTTTTACTCTTATTTATATATATATTTAACAAATTATCCAAAAAAAAACAATATTATATATATGTTGTACTTTTACTAAAAGTACTATGATTGTCAAATTTAAAAGAATCAATAATATGAAAAAACAAAACACGTCCATAATGATAAAGTAAGTTGTTAATTTTTTTTAAGAAGAGCTTTGATAGCTCATACTTGTGGTACTATTATAGTTGTACGATAATAATTAAGTAATTGACTTTTATAGAAAAAAATGTATAACATTAGTATTATACATGCAAAACTATAAATAATACATGTAGATGATCTTGTAAGAATTAGAGAAAATAAAAAAGTTTGTGATTTTGTGACAACATAGTGTTATGTGGATATTAGTGTCTTAAAAGTGTTTAAGAAGTTTATAACTATACAAAATTCATTGTACTACCAATCTATCCAACACCATACCCCATTCTCCACGAGTATATGTTCACAATATATATCATTGCGTTTTTTTTTTCCTTTTTTATTCTTTTTTAATTTATCTTTTGTGTGAGTGTGTAACCAAATACTATATCGTCCTTTCCGAAAAGACAAGAAAAAGAAAAGGAAAATTGGTTTTTTTTTTCTGTTTTGGTCAAAAAGGAAAAAATATGTTTAGCTACAAGAGAAAAAAGATGATCATGTACACACGTACGCCCCTCTTAAGAGACCAAATTTGTTAGACTCATCAAAAGGGTTCAAACACATGCAAATCAATGCTCAATACAAAAAAAGGGTCAATGTTTAAATTGGAGCTTCATTATATATTTAAAAATGAATTATTAGGAACCACATGTAACATTTTCATTATAAAATCATCACTAAGATAACATTTTGACCAAGGATTAGCAAATATTCAAAAAATAAAAGACCAAATTTTAATAGTAAAGTTTTGAAATATGTAATATTTATCTTAGCTACTTCAAGGATTTAAGATATGTTTGTGTAGTGTCATAGATATCACTAATGACTAACCCTAGTTATTGTCTCTGTCCTTGCCTCGAATCATTCTCTCAAATTACAGTCATAAACCAATGTATAAAATGTTTAGGCTTTGTATGTAAAAGCAAATGAATAAATTATTCTATATTAAATATTTGACACCTCATGAACAATGAACTCTAGAATACTAGACCAGGGATTCCAATATCATATGCCATCAACAAATCATTTTCAAAGTGTTAATTAAGTAATTATATAAATAATTTTTAGTTAGGTCTCTATCAAATAAATAACTCATATAGCTTCATAGAATCAAAGCTCTTCTGCATATATATAATAAATTGCCCTACAAAATTGTAGCTTCAAAGTGTTTATTTGTAAAAGAGAATAAATCATCGCATCATTGAACACTTTTTTTTTTTTGTTAGAAGTAAACATGAATTTATATATGAAGTCATGGCCAAAAATGAATAATTTTAACAATTTCAAGAATTAATTAATATGAGAGGTTTTTTAGGTTACCAATTACTTACATAGATATAGGTTCCTTCCTCTTACAATATTAGTAATTAATATTAGAATACTATCTGTATAAATATATAAAAAAAATTATGTACAACCTAACTTTTTGATATGAAAGCCTAATCTATTTAGAAAGTTTGCTTCGGCTCTTCAATTGTATTGAGGCTTTTTATGTTTACTTAGTATTTAAATTGATGCAAGTTTTAATAAAATAATGAATATATTGTGAATAAAATTAATATGTACTATGTTTAATTATAACTATTTTAGTTGTATAAATATCTTATAATAAACTTTAATCAAGTATATATAGATGATAAATAAACTAATAAATGCTGAATAAATTTTCTTTTAATCGATTTTTGAAAAATATATCAAGTTGGTACTTGGTTAAACAACCATTTCTAAAAACTCAAGCCTAACTAATTATTTGTTAAATAGGTTAGGCCAAGGGTCTTTTAATGAATCATCTCACTTAATTTCATCCTTGCATATGTACATGGCTTATTCACACCTTCTTGGCACTTTTTCAGCCACAAAACTTTTATATGATCTCAAGTAATTATTTATTTATTTATTTTCGATTTCATGTCAGAAAATAATAAATCGTCATGGATTATTAAAAGAAAAATCAGAGTTATTCATTATATATATAAATAGGTCCATCTTGTGGAATACAATTCCATTTACACGAAGGCTTCTGAGTCATGATGACTATATTATCAATTTAGACAAATTCTAACTTTATATATGAAGTTTCAAGTTAACCTTTCACACATACATAAACATAAACAGATCCTGCTCTGTTGACCCCCCGAAAAAGAAGAAAAAAACGAAGGAAATATCTACTTCACAATACAAAGCAGCTTTGTTTTACTTTGACCATTAAAGATTAAGTTAGGCAAACGTAAAAATCATTTTACGGTCAATAGTTTCCTATTTTTTCCTTTTTAAGAGCAACCAAAGCTAATATTTTTCATTATTCTTGTTTTACAGATATAATATCAAACTACTAACAATCTAATATCATAGATTAACAAACAAAGTTAGCAATATTTTCTGACTTTTTCCGACACATATTTTAACTAAAATTAAAAAAAAAATGGCGACATTAAACAAAAGAGCAAGAGAAAGACTCCAAAAAATTGCTATGTATGATAAATTAAAGAAAGAAATCGAAAATAAAAACTTGAAAAAACATTGATTCATAATAAATTTCATCTGATATATATATATATAAGTGTTGACAATAATTATCTTAAAAAATCTCGCTCCACAAATAATGGAATATGTCTATTTGCACCTGGTGGCTCGAGAGTGCTTACAAACAAATCTTGCACATGTTATGTACTTGCATGTGTGTGTCTGGTTGATGAGATATAGCAAATGGTTGAACACAGAAGCACAAGTTCTTGAAGGGAAAGAAAGGAAAATGGAGAGTAACAATGTCCACCGACCCATATGCATATGAAGTAATATTTCAATCAGATCAATAGCGTCACACTAGCCATGCGAAAATCTCAAATGAGCTGCATGCATACACATGACTAATACACATAAAAAAGATCTTGTTTCTGAGTAAAGTTCTCATACCCCACCATTTGTTTTTTCCTTCAAACCAGTCTCCAGGCATTATAGCAGATCGATGTCAAGCCAACCCACTTCAAAACAAAGCATGAGAAGCAGGCTAGAGTTGTGAGATGATGAGTCAGGATCACATAACTAAACAAAACTATCTCTTCAAATTAACTATATATACAAAGTGGACCATAAACAAGGCCAAAAACCGATATATAGATAGAGATATATAGATATAGGTATGGATGAGATGCATGGTTGGTTTGAATTAATTCTGGTGGTGTGTCTTGTTGTGGAAGATGGAAGGGACTATGTCTTGAAGGAGGCCATATTCAGAAGGAAGATACTGGTTGTGAAGAAGAGAGTTGTTAATGTTATAGGATGAGTAAATGGAGGGAGGAGTGGAAGCAGTGGTAACAGTGGTGGTGGTGGTGGTAACGGCGTTTGTTGATTGTGTGGAGAAGAGGGTGTTGTGAAAGTGATGGTGAGGGTGGTGGTGGTGGTGGTGATGCTGATGATGCATGTGAAGGAAGAGATCTTGAGGGAAGTTTGACCCGGCTGCAAGTGGAGTTGGTGTGGCGAGCAAAGAAGGTGTGAACATTCCTGCGGCCGCATTCCCTCTCAGCGATGTGGGGACCGGATGGTTGTGCTGACCTTCATACGTTGTTATCACAGTGGTTGGGTCCTGAAATGACCTCTCCACGCGTTTCTTCACTGTGCACTTCTGTGTAGTGCATCTGTAGTAGCTCCTGCAATATTCATTCACCATCATCATCCATCAAAATACCTCACTCACTTTAACCCATTACTATAATGAGGTCTGCTTTGATTTTCCTTTTCTTGATTTCATTAGGATTCAACCGGGAGAAAATTATAATGTCTCTAGCATATACATATTTAGAAACATATTTCTTATTTCATCTGAAATGTAAAGATCTAAGAGATTGATGGAACTATGATAACATCAGTGGCAAAGGGAATTTGTGTGTGGAATAATTTTATGTGGAAACTATATAGCTAGGCTTGATTTTGATCTTATTTGGGTGCAAGGAAAGGGAAAAGGGTGTTCATACCTTGGATAAGGGCTATTCTTGACAGCTTTCTGTCCATATTTTCTCCATCTGTATCCATCTTCAAGGTGATCAACCTCACTTTTGGTCATGAAGGCAAACCTTGGCTCCTTCTGTTTCTTCTCTCCTTTTTTCTTATCCTTGTTCCTGGTAATTTGAAAGCAACAGATTCTAAGTTGCACCATTCAGGCATAAACAAGAGAAAAATATATAAAAGCAAGGGGTTGAGGTAGATCAGGTTAAGAAAATTAGAAAAAAGACACTCACCCTTTCTTAGAGTTTTCTCCTCCTTCTTCTGTCTTCACCTGCCTATCCTTTTTGCTCTTTCCTGAATCTTCTTCAGCCCCGGCTTCAGAAGATGAAGAAGAGATAGATGAGTTAAGAGTGGCAAGGGTTTCGGTGGCAGCAGTGGCTCCTCCTCCATCTCCTCCTTCTGCAGGCTTGTGGTTCCCTTCAACAGATGAGAAAACCTCTGATGAGGAAGGAGAAAGGCCAAAGGAAGTTGCAAGAGAATTGTAATCCATGCCTCCTTGCAAACACTCGGTGAAGGTCATGTAGGAGGGATCAAAGGGTTGTGAGTCAAAGGGTGTTGAAGCAGCAGGGATTAAGGAAGTGGAAAAGTGCTTTTGGTACATGTCAGATCCTGCTGCTGCTGCTGCTGCTGTTCCGTGGTGATTGTTGTGGTCTAGGACAAGGTCCTGGTAGTAAAGTTCTTTAGGTTGAACAGACATGAAGAAGAAGAAAGAGAAGAGAAGAGAAGTAGCAGAAGAAAAGAGTAGTGTACTGTGTGAGGTCGCGTATGCTTGGTGGGGACTATGTAGCTTATCTCTTCAAGTTAATTAATGTGTGTATTTATAAGATTATAAAAAAAGGGAAATAAAAAAAGTCTTTGAGTTTGAATGGGGAGCTGCTATGGTCACTTTTAAAAGGAGGTTGACAAAATACCTTCCAATCACAAGACCAGAAAGTGCTTTCTCATATGGAAACATTTTCAGTCCATGTTACTTCCATTAAGGAAACTCATCCATGCATATATTACTTATGCAGACATGGTGATTCTCATTCCTAACTCTACAATTATACACCAATTCATTAAATAAATCACTCTCAGCTAAATATACCTTAAAATATATAGTATGGGAATTCCCTGATCAAGACAAAATGTATACATTGAGTGACCACACAGCTATTATATATATATAAAATCTAATCACTCTTATGTAATCTGAATTAATATTTGGCATAACCGAATGTTCAGCCTTTTGAAACTCAAAGAGTTGGCAATAAAAATGTGGTTCATTTTTTAAAATTTGCTTGACTTTTCAGTCCAATTGGGAGTCTTCTACCTTTTCTTTTCAACCCAAAATTATAAAAAATAAAAAATAAAAAATGAAGAAGAAGAAGAAGAAGAAGAGTTTCTTTATGTTCTCTCTTCCTTGTTTGCCGAAATCCATGAAACCACTAATTGTATGTGTACAAAACAAAAACATAGACTAGAATCCGAGGTGGTCTCACCCAGTTAAAATCTGCAGCCGCTGGTGTTGTTTCCGTTTTTTGGTTCAGTAGGAAAAGAATAGTCAAAGAAAGCATGGTTGACTGTGATATTGTTTTTACGTGATTCTCATATCTTTTTCTAGACATATCCAAGTGGATGTTGTTAACACTTTTCAATCCTCTAAAATTTCTGCACTCTTCACAAGGAACATAAACATCCACACTGTTTCAATAATTAACTAATAAAATGGTATATTTAACCAAAATGGTTTAATAAAAGAAAGAGTGAATGAACAAAATATAAAATTTTACCAGACGATGTCAAAATTCAATGAAATGGATTTAAGCTTAACTTAAATTGTTTATATTAGTTAAATTTTTCAATTTTTTTTTTGTTTGATTGAGAAATTAAAATCTTAAAAGAAGAACGTGTGAAGGTTAAACACAGATTAGGGTGCAATATTTGCACTCCACAGTTTACATACATTAGAGGTGTAAAAAAGAGGAGTTTCCGTTTGGAATGGACGCGTGATAGAGGAGCGCGTGGAGAGAGGGTGATCAGTGAGTGTTGAAGTCAATGATTCAAAGTTTTGGACTTATAAATTAGAAAATACAAAATTTGGTTTGGAGATAATAGAAAGGTCACACGTGTCTGGGACTGGCACCGGCTTTTGACCGTAGCCGACACAGTGGTAGGCACGTGGCGTAGACGGTGTGTGGGTTTGTTCTGCTGACGAGGTGCTTACGTCAGCATCTAAAATCTACTATTGAGGTTTGGCAATGAACATTATTATTGCATGGCCATGCCATTCACACCATCTTCTCCTTAATTTGTATTTCATCATCTCCTTTTTACTCCTTTCCCTTTCACTCTCTTTGTTTTTTCCTTTTCTTTTTCTAGCTACTACACATGCTTTACGTAAACCCAATCTATCACTATGCTTGGTCCAATAATAACAATAATAAATAATAAATAATACTATAATATAATAATAATAATAATCAAATCAAACCAAACTAAAAAGGGTACCTTTTATTTTGTACATAGAAAAATTGAAAATTGAAAGCAATCATGTTGATGATGTTGATGATGATGATTTGTGTATGTGTTTGCCATAGATGCCGGAGAAGATAGATAGAAATGATAGTGTAGTTAACAAGTTGGCACAGTCCAATAATGACGTTAATATTATAGGGAGAAAGTCCTATAAGGTCATAATCCAAGAATAACACTTACTTAATAACGCTTGTAACTAATACCAACCCTATTTTAATCTTATGTTTTCTCTCCCCATAATTAATTAAACATTAATTTAATTAAAATTGACAACTCATTTGTGTTGAATGCACCTAATTAACTATTAATAACCATATTAACCTTAACATGAATATTGTTGCTTCTTCATTAATGGTTTTTCTTGTTGCCGCATCTTCATGCCGTTTCTAGTTTAAATATTAAAATAACTATTATTTTTTATTTTATGTTTAGGAATTGAACACATGCAAGAGAATATTATAACAGTCTTTTTTTCTTAATTTTGATTAAATTAAAGTAAAGCAACTTTAGGTAGTTTAATTGTCTTTTAGTATGCCATTTTAGTTCCTCTAATTTTAGTTGTGTGGTTAGATATATGTATTTACAAAAATAGATGTCTTTACAAATATGATGCATGTTCTACAGGTCGGTCTTTTTTTTTTCACATGGATTTCGCATGTCATATAGCATGTTAGGAGAGAGATAAAAACATTCTGACACTCCAATCAACAAGACGAAAAAGATGTACGTAATAAATATGATAAAAAAGTAAACACTATTTATTAAATGAATTGTACATATTTATAATATTCAAATGAATTTATATTAGTTAGATATAATGTCTCTTAATACCTAATTAGGATTTTTCGTATCATTTTAGTAGGATAATCTTCTTTAGGCAAATAAAACTATATTATATCAATTTATATGATTGATATTATCTTTGTTCCTCGATTACAATATCACAAATGTAGAATGATAATATTTAATATTTCGATTATGTTAAATGCATATATTATAATTTAATAATTTTAATTTTCCTTGCCATTTGAAATCTAACGATTTGAATGATGATTTTAGAGGTTAAAATACTCCATAGAAAATTATATTAAAAAAGGATTAATGAACATAATTGGACTATGTTAGAGAAGTGTCCATTCTAATTTTTTAGAAAGAAACAAAGAATATAGTAAGAGATTTGCATGTTGTTTTTGCTGCATATATATGGCATAGCCACATTTTGATACAATCCAAATATGAAAAATTATGCGAAAAGTACAATTAAACTAAACCCAACCAATAAACAATATTAATTAAGAGAGAGATAAATAAATGTAAAAAAAGGTATATATGGTGAATAGTGCTTGCAACTCACTTTTTTTTAAGGAAATGTTTATTAATAACTCAAATTTTCCATATTGACTCAACTAAGAGTGAGTAATTTAGTCATTCAATGAGATCGGCATAAGATTTTATATGATAATACTTTTTTCTCATTAGCAAGAAATATAATCTATCGAATACTTCTCTCATATGATAATTAAAATTATTTTATTCCAAAAACATTATTTGATTCACTAATATATATTATATTATTATTATTATGCATAGACTATTAATTATGAAGATTTGTTATAGTTATTTTGGTGGTATATATATATATATATATATATATATATATATATATATATTCAAATTTTGTTATTATTATTATTATGGGTAAGTGTTTGTGATTCATGCGTTGGGGATTATTTAAGCATAAGTTTATCCTTAATAACTTGATTAAAAAATCCTTATACTTTTTTTTTAAAATTCTTTTTAAACTGCACGAGAATATATTAAAATATAATTTGTTATATTGAGAACTCAATTTTAAAAAGTCAAATAAATTCGTAAAGAATCAATTAATTGGTTCGTGATGGATGTCCATCCACTCAAGAACAAATATTTTATTATCATTTGCAATAATTAATTAACTATAGTTTTGGAATAGTGGAAGTTAGTTTTCTCTCACATTAAAATATGCATAGATTTAATGGAGTTGACTACTTTTACCTTATACATGAAGAGATTTAGGATTGTTTCAAGATTCTTAAGAGAAATTGTTGGCCAATGATAAGAAATTTTTATTAAATATATTTTGTATAAGTTTTTTAGGACAATTTTTCTTTGCTCTTAATCTTTTGGAATTTTGTCCCTTTATAAGTGATACCTTATAGGCAATATCTTTTCCTTTCTTTCTACGCTAACTGTTTTGTAGCACCTGTGTTAGTGTAGTTGTTACACTTGTTATGTTTTATTCTTGAATGACTTGTTTAGTCTTTGTTTTTTTTTTTTTTTAAATTTTATAGGCAAATGTTAGTTATTAGTATTTTGTTATTTGAGGGAGTTGAATTTATGATTTTTTCATTCTCCATTTCAAACCTTTCAAACCAATCTTATTTCTCTTTAATTGTTTCTTCATTTCAAATCTTTCAAACCAACCTTATTTCTCTCTAAATGTTAGTGGGAGGAGTTGAATCAACTATCTCTTTCACACTTCTTTCCAACTTTTACCATTAAATTAATCTTATAATTAATAATGACTTGCTTTGTGTTTATTAAAAATGTATGTAATTTGATTGAATTTCATGCATAAAGAACAATACATTATAAGATGATTGGATTAAATTGAATATATATTTCCAGGTTGAATTGAACTAATATAAAAGTTATTATATATATTTTTTTGAATATTTTTAATATTGTTATTTTCAATTGTCTCTTAAATTCCATTATTCATTGATTTAAGAACAAATTTAACACTTAAAAAAGATATTTTAGACAATGATAAAATCGATTTAAAAGGGTAAAAGTGATCACAAACACCCTTAATCACCAAATTAGCCACCAATGATAAATGGTAGCAAATATTCTAGTTGCAAAAGAGTTAGTCATTGATTTCCATATTGGTCACTAAACAACCACCAAAATTTTGGTCACTAAAAATTTAGTCACATTCAAATATTGAAGACCAATTAAGAAACCAAAATTTTGGTTACTAACAAGAACCAATTTTAATTTAATAAAATGGTTTTCAATCGTTAATTCGGTCACAAATACATGATTTGTAATTTAATTAAAATAGTTATTGATGGCTAAGTCGGTGACTAAATCATGGACAAAAGCAATCTCTTTATATTCAATTTTCTACCCTGCTTATAAATGCTACTTATTTAATTATACTAAATAACAATAAACTCCAATATATAATGTAGTAAAAAGTACTTTAATACATCGTCTAACATAAAACCAAAATGAAATCAATTCTAAATACATATGCAAGTTTTAACATTAACATACAATTAAGCATAACTAATTTTCATGTGGATTACCACCTCTAGAATGGTTACACAATTTCTATTTCTAAGACGACTAGAAGTGTTTGGCATAAATGTTATAAAGTAAGTTTCATTTTATCTTATTCTGGTGTATGGATTCCTTATGTTGCTCATGATCTTTCATCAATCGCTCCATATTTTATTGAAATTTCTTATCCTTAACTTTCAATTCTCCATTTAATTTTTCAATAGTTCACGTATTTCTTCTATTTGATTAACCTTTGGAGATTGGAAGGTACTAGATTGAGCACGTGTAGAAGAAGTAAATTTTTTTATCAATGCGCTAAGTCCATACACATTCCCTTTATTTCCACCTCAAACAACAACAAAGTAAATTTCATTGTCATCAATGGAGGTAATATGAGAGTCTTGTGAAAAAGGTCCTTCAACTATTTGATGTTGTTGGGCTTCTTCTCAACATTGTGTATATTTCTCTTGAAAATGAAGTCAAATGTGATTGTTGTGAAGAAAACATGTAATGAATATTGAATTACGACTTAAAGTTTAAGCACACCCCAATATCACGGGTCCATTAACCCATTGTCTAGTCTTCAATTTCTTTGTTCTCTCTACAACCTCCCAATTAGTTAATGGTCGTTCTAGCTCCTTAGTATCTGTGTGTGTGTGTGTGTGTGTGTGTCTATATATATTTAAACACAAGGTAAAATTGAATACTTAAGTCTAGTATATTGAAGTTGACTTAAATATATAAAAAATATAAAGATATATAATAAGATTTCTATGTTCTCAAAGTGAGTTGCAATAGATATGGAACCACCACAATATGTTGAATCTCCCTTCTCAACAGTTTGATTTGCCTTGGCATTGACACTATTGTTCTAAATTTTTTTGAACTCCAATGTAGGTCCAAGGTTGCTCAAATATTTTGTGGAATCCAAGTCCCCTTGTCTTGACCAGTCTAATTTTATTCATTATATTGTTGAAAATATTGAGTCTTTTCTATCAAAAGTGGATCTTATAATTTTCTCTTGTTTTAGATCCCACTATACTCTTAAGGCACGAAAAATAATTAGGAAACATAGTAGGATAATATAATGTTAATGCAATCATCATAGAAATTGCCTCAAAATCTCCAAACCATTTATCTCGAAGGTCAATATGAACTTTCTTCCAATTGGGACTAAGTTCATCAAATTGTTGCTTGATGATTCATGAGATTATACTAGAAGGACCCTTTGTTGGTATAAAATTATGTTCAAACACAATGTCAAAATAATCACATCTTGAAGTACACCAAATAAACTAAATTTTACGTACTCTCCTTTTTCAACATGAAGCCATGACCTTCGATCAACGACATTGGCAAACTTATACTCAGGTGTAAGTGAATCATGTATCGATGAAGGTTAATTCATAATGGGCTTTGTGGAAAAGGAAGTAGGAGACGATTCTCTTATAAAATAATCACCATGTTGCTCTTGAATTGTATGAAGTGAGTGATATGTGCATATTTATGTTCTCATTTAACCTTTTATGTTGGATTCTTCATTAGTTTTTGTACTTTAAAAGAATATTTTAATTAGGATTTGTTGTAATTAGAATTATTGAACATGAGATAGAAAAACATGTTAAAAATAGATTTTTAGTTGTTTAAATGTTATTTGGATATTTTGAGGTGTGTTAGTGTAGCTACAACTAAGTTGATCTATTAAGGTGTGGAAATAAATTGGTTAAAGGACACGTTAAAGATAAATTCAAGAATAGCAAATAATCATGATCACAAGAAATTTAACCAAGCATTGCATCAAGAAAAACATAAAAAAGTGAATAAATTTGGCTAAGTTAGGAAGAAGAAATTTAGTAAGGGTCCTTCATTGATAGGACGTGTAGACTAGATGGTATTAGGTGAAGATTTCTCACTAACATGAACACCTTGACAATCACAATTAGGTGGTAGGGTTGTTATTATCATAATTACCTTGTGTTACGGTTGTTTTTATGTCTTTGTCTTTAGGATATACTGGTCATGCACCAAGTTGTTATTATCATAATTACCTTGTGTTAGGGTTGTTTTTATGTCTTTGTCGGGTTGCATGTACATGATCTTGGATTATCGTGGTTAAAATACCATGTTGTTTATGTACAAGTCGTGTTGTTCACATGATGTTACGCTAGGATCGTGTTACTTTAATGTGATATCATGCTTTAGGGTTTATGTTATGTTGTATACATGAGGTCATGTTGTTAATGGTTTATGTCGAGCTCATTTTGGGTTGTTACATGAAGTTTTAGGTGAAGTCGAGATGTGTATGTGCGATATCACGTTGTGTCAAGTTGAGGGGTAATATATAGCATGTTCTTTGGGGTTGTCAGGTTGCTTAAATAGGATGTCATGATGTTTTAGTGCCATGATGTGCTTTGCATGTGTTGGACTGTTGAGTGTGTTTATGTTTATTTTAATAATGTTTTTCATGCATTGTTGGGTTATTTTGGGTGATTCACGATATGTTTCTAGAATTACCAAGCTATGTTTGTGGTTTTCTAGGTTCCACGAGTGGTTATAGAGCTATTTTGGTTAAGTGTCGAGTTGTTTAGAGTGCATGCCGAGCTGTTGTGGTTTGTTGTAGTGTCACTCAAACTTGTGGTTTGATGTATGAGTTGTTATAATTGATGTTAGTGATGATTATGTGGTTTGCCATGTTATTGCGTTGATTGCAATATGATTGTGGATCCTATGTTTTCTTACGTACTTATTGGTGGATGGTTCGAGAAAGTTCTACTTTGGTAAGCAGACCCCATTTTGGTGAATGAAAGAGTCTTGCTTTAGTGAGCATGCCCATTTTGGTGAAAAGGAAAGTCTTGCTTTGATGAACAGGAAAGCGTTGTTTTGGTGAATAGGAAAAGCCTTATTTTGGTGAACAAGTCGATTATATGAGTATGGAAGATGAAATGTGTTTGTAATGATTTATAAAATTTACTTGGTAATTTTGATGTTGTTTGGTATCACTTGGTGCTGATGCATTAGTGTTTCATGAATGTGATGTGATTTCACGAATTAGAATGAATGATTTGAGTAGTGCATGTGAGTACCGGTTGTTGCTCATTATTTTGCATTGTTTTCTGGTTAGTTCACATTTGTTTGTTTATGTTTGTGCAATGACTATATAACTTGTGTTGTTATATGGGAATAGATGATATTATAGATAATGTTGATGTTGTTTAGAGTGAAAAAATGCATGAGAAAATTTTATGGAGAATTTTCAAAATACATTTGAGATAATAATATAATTTAATTTAAAAGTTCTCGAACATTGTTATAAGTTGTAATTGGATTATTTGTTATTTATTTTCGCATGATTTTAATTATTTTCATGATAATTAAATAAAGTTTTTAATTTTTTTACTATTTCGTTACGGTATCTTTCTAAGATAATAAAATTACATGTAAGATGTTATAAAGATGAAAAATAACAAATGCTACAACCAATACACAACAACAAGAACTTTCATAAGCAAGTAAAAAAATAAAAAAAATAATCCTATTAAGAGAGACATAATCTACAATTTAGGTAAAACTATAATATACAACAGTATAGCTACAATTTTATCTGCATCATAACTTATATTTTGACAATAATTTTAAAAATACCACTATGTTCATATATGCTACGTTTCTGTTCTAATCATAATTTATCTGTATAGTTAATTCATATATTTATACTAATAAATTCTTTAAAAGTCCATAACATTATTGAGTATATATGAAATTTCAAAGAATCTAAAATAGATAAAATTTTGAAGTTGAAACAAATAATTATTATTGGAATTAGATAAAGTCTTTGTGAAAGTACAAATATATTAGAAGTTACTCAAAAAAAATATTTGAATTTTGCATGAGAGAGGATTTATAATTGAAGAAGGTTTCAATAAGATGATCTGAATTATCATGAGAATCGTATAGCGACGAGAATGGGGGAAAGTGTTGCGATAGCCAACCATAATAATTAATATAACGTCAATTAAATCAGTAAAAAAAAAATATCAGCAAAATCGAAAAGAAACAATCAACATAATGCAAAAGTAACAAAAAACATGTAGTTGTAAATTCGTGGGTGAATGATATAAGCAAATTATTGAATGCAAGATTATTTAATGAATTTTTTGGTAAATTAATAAAATAAATGTCTTGGGTCTAAATTTGAGTTCCTGCATAAGGCATTTATTTAAAATTTGTTGGTGTTGTGGTATTTGATGAAGATCTTCTGGCAATTAATTTTGAAGAGATTTGAAATGAATGTTGCTTGAAGGAATATGGTTTGGGACCATCACTGATTGAAGTGTGTTATGGCTACTTTTCTTTGACTTGGTCTTATTGCTATGCTGGCTGGGGTATCATGTTTTCAAATTTTCCAATGGAAATAACTTTAAAAAAACATAAATACTTTCTATGCTAGCTAGGTTGGTTAGGTTCCACACCAGTCACATTTCAATCACACAACCATTCACATCCTTCCTATATCAGATAAGGTTAAATATGTTTTTCATCTTTCAACTTTTAGTAAAAATTAGAATTAGTTTCTTTTCAAAATTTTGATCGAATTTAGTTTTCAATTTTAGAAATGTATGGATTTAATCGTTTTAACCAAATTTTGTTAAGTTTATTTAAAATTTTAAACATGTTTATGATGATAACATTTGAGTTGTTTATATCGTTTAATATATTTCCACTTCAATGTTAATTGAGAAATTTATTTAAAACATCAAATAAATTTAACAAAATTTAATTCAAAAGATTAAATCCACATAGTTTTAAAAATGAAAGATTAAATTGGTCCAAAATTTCTAAAATAGAATAATTATAATTTTCACTTAAAATTAATTATCAAAAATATATTTAACCATAAAAAATATTTATAATTATTGTCTTAGGATTACATTTCAAAATATATATATATATATATATATATATATATATATATATATATATATATATATATATATATATATATATATATATATANTATTTTCACTAATATTGTTATAGATAATAGATTATCCACATACTGTTTTGAATTAGTCTTTCCGAAATACTTAGGAAGAGGATCCCTGCCTAATTATAACTATATTTGTAAGTTAGGCATAATTTACGAATTAGATTATTACAAGCTTTGTTGTTGGTCAATAGGTGATAATCATCTTCCGTGTGTGTTTTCTCAACCATGTCCCACAAATAATTCTCTTTTGGAAAAATTTCTTTTAACAACACTTTTTTAATAATTTTTTGACAACGCATACGTAACAGCTTGTGATTGGTCTGTTTTAAATATTTTTTAAACATAAATTTAAATAGACCAATAAAATGATGACAAATGTCCCGCTATAAAAAAAGTTGTCAAAAAGTGTTGTCAAAATATCATTGTCCTTCTTTCTTTTTGATTCTTTTTCCTCATTCCAATTACACAACTACAACACTAAACATAATTCAAAACATTTCAATATAGATCCAAACAATGTAGAAAGATTTTCTTTTCTTTTATATCAATCATAATAGAACTATTCACAATATAACGAAGGTACTTATTGTTGGAAATGCATGAAATGTTGAAATATTAATGTAAGAAAATACTTAACTAATAAAGTAGAGATAAAAACAGTAGAAATATAAGTAAACGTATAGTACTAGAATTCGTCCCTACACCTAACCCAATTACAATAATATAGATAACTTATTTTGTAGATGTGTCAAAACAAGGACAAAGGAATTCAATTGAAGATGACTAAGCTGGTGGAGAGAAAGAGCCTTGTTTGGTGAATACGTACTTCAATCCTTTTACAAACAAATTAACTCTTTGAAACATGCCTCATGCAAGCATTTTGAACACTTGGGATTTGAGAAAATAACATATATTGTATGAACTCCACATGCTAAGAAATTGTTAATGGACATAGAAATAAATAGTGTTTGACTAGAAAAGGTCTCAAGATTTTATGCTGCTTTAATTTTGAGTACTCTCCCAAATTAGCGGCAAGAAATTTGAGGGATTAAAGTAGTAGTTAGAGATCTTTATCAACCTTGATTAGGGTTTGAAATTGTTGTTCATATTTAGACAAATTACTTCTCTTAAATATACCTCACTGTACTTTTCTTTTAATTCACACTTCTAATGGAGGAGGGAAACCTTTCATTGCTAACTATAATTTCTCAACTTTTAAGTCATAACTTACATTTCTTTTAAGAAACAAGTCATGTGATATATATATATATATATATATATATATATATATATATATATATATATATATATATATATATATATATATATATATATATATATATATTTAATAAAAACATACTTATATATACTCATCAAACATCTATAACGTAAGAGCTTGTTTATTTTCTCATAGTATTCTGAAAAAAACACGATAAGTGTTTATGATAAAAATATATTCATATGTTGGCATTTTACAATAGATTCCTCATGATAATGCAAAAATATGCTTTTCTCCCCATCTATATATCTATATATATATATATATAATTGGTTCGCTACAATATTAATGCTTAATCACGTTATACTAATTGGACTCTTTGAAGTACAAATGTATTTATACTTGATTTAAAGTAGCTAAATTATGTTTATGAATTATTTTAGTTCAACTTTAAGCGTTAATATATTTATATATTTTTTTGTTTTAAAATTAAATTCACACTTTAAAGTATTATTTATCACCTGAAACTTTGATTATGTAAAGTCTATAAAGACCTTGCTTGATCTAAAGTCAACCAGTCAAATGGGTATTTGACCATGTGATATATATATATATATATACTAGAATTAGTTTGTGTTCAGTTTGTTTAGAAAATAATTTGTAATAGAAAGCATATGTGCGTTTTTTATGTGTTTGTTTATTTTAAAGTAAACAGTTTCTATTTTCTTAAAGAAACAAATAATATCTACTTTTTAATTAGGTGATTTTTAAAATATTTTAAATTCAAACAAACTTTATGTAATCGATGCTTAAATTAAGTATTTTTGTGAAAATTTCCTTGCAAAGATGCACCAAAATTCAAAGTAGTGTGATAAGTAAAATTAGCACTGCCACATTTATAGATACTATAATGTTTTCTTTTAAAGCTTAAAATTATTAAATAATATTTTAATTCTGTGATCAACTTTGATCCTTTTACCGTTGAATCTTGCAAAAGTCAGTGCGTGGACTGCCGCTAAATAGGAATAAAAGAAATTTTCATCACGAGAAATGCATTTGATAAAACTTAAGTTTAATGTTGTATTAATTTATTATTACATTTCAATTTTGGCCATTCCTTATACTTAATATAAGTTTTTTTTTTTAATTTACTTTAAGAGCTATAAATGACAACTTTGAGTTTTATATTTAGGGTTTAAGATTTTAAAGATTTTTTTATGGAAAAGAAACCTAGTAATAGTAAACATTTTAACCCTTTTAAAAAAATAATACTTAAGTTCTTTCAAGTTTATATAATATTAGATACTGTTTCGGTTATGTAATCCAACTATTTCCAATACTTACACAATTTGTTTTCGAAGTCGTCCAGTTCTCCTAGTAGTCTTCACGAACACTGTGAGGTCTTGGTATCAAATCCTTACATCGAATAAATTTCGTCCGGTCGAGTACCTGTTATAGGTTCTCCGACACCCAAGTCAGCACATAGCAGTAATAAATGTGCAATGAATGCAGAGCAAAAGAACCCCTTACCTCTTGTCTTTGACCTGTATATATAGCTTTCTGGCGTAGGCCGTGATTAACGATTTCTTAATCTCGGCCCAATCACGACCGCTACCATTAATCATCATTTACCTTAATTCTAGTGGGGTTAAATCTTATGATTGTCTATACATGTCGGGCCTCATACATTCCTAGTGAGGGTTTTGGTCGTTAAGCGAGTATTTGGCTTGGTGTGCCTCCTGAATCGTCCGGTCCTCCTGGGCACCCATTACCTTATAGGCTTGGCACACATCTTGCGTCGTTCGATTCTACGGGACACCCAGTACAAATACCAAAATCATGCTTACTTCTCTACAAATTTTCATAAGAGTTCTAATAGTGTTCTATCAAGATAACTAGGGTGAAGACAATTAGGGTGAATAGATGAAGGAATTATTTTACTCATTGTTATTTTATTAAGCTATTTAGCACAATATATCAACCCTTCACAAGTTACATATATTGCTCTTACACACATACATGCATGTTAAGATAGAGGTTCTAATGAATTTCCTAGCAAAATTGCTCTTGCACATTACACCTGCATGATGTTCCAATAAATCTCCTAGTAGATTTGCCCTTGCACCTACTCTTGATAATGTTATACCACCAAAACTCAACAATGAACTTATAAAAGCATAGTAAAAAGTGGTTATTCATAGATAAAAAGTTAAAGATCACACATAAAGAAAAAACAAGCACTTTAGATCACAAAGTCTAGGTTATAAGTCAAAAAACCCCCTCTACAAGTAACCTAATATTTCCCTTAGCTTAACAATGCATAATGGATAATGGATCCCTACATTTGGACCTTAAACAAAGTATTGGCACTAGTGGAAAAATCGCTTTTATTGGTAGGTAAAAAGAACCTATTATGATAGGTAATCTGACATCATAGTTCTGAGCATCATAATAGGTCTGCACATTTTATGACGTTGCAGAAAACTATGTAGTAATAGGTTCAACGTATTATGCCGTACTTTCTGTCACCTATCATAGGTCCCATATATTATGGCAGATTTTCACTTATCAATCATAATATGGCGAATTTATTATGATGCACCTGGATTTACCTATCATAATATGTAGTGTTTTATGATGTATATTTTTTCACCTATCATAATATGTCGAATATATTATGACAAGTAATTGTTCACCTATCATAATATATACTTTTCATAAATAAGCTTTTATTACATACATTGTTCACCTATCATAAAAACTTATTTTGTAAAAAAAAAAGGTTTAATAGGTTCGGAGGTCCCTATATTTGGAGGTTTGTTTCAATTGGGTCCTCCAATTTTTGAAGTGATCAATTAGGTCCCTAATTTTGTCAATTTGAATCAATAAAAGCCTTTCTGTTAAATGCAGTTAACGTCGTGAAGTTTTTGAACATGTGATACGCTGACGCTTCCAGGTGGCATCGTTTCAAGTGCATAGGTGGATTATAAAAGGGTGAAATCCCTAAATTAAAAGGGTGTATTTGAAGGTGAAATCCCTAAATTAAAAGGGTGTATTTGAAGGTGAAATCCCTAAATTAAAGGGGATTTCACCCTTTTATGCACTTGAAACGGTGTCACTTGGAAGCGTTAGCATGCCACATGTTCAAAAACTTCACGACGTTAACTGCATTTAACAGAAAGACTTTTATTGATTCAAATTGACAAAATTAGGGACCTAATTCATCACTTTCAAAATTGGAGGACCCAATTGAAACAAACCGCCAAATATAGGGACCTCTGAACCTATTAAACCAAAAAAAAAAATCTTTATATTACATTTGACATATCCAATCAATTTACAAATAATTTCCTGTATTATCATCTCATCAATCAATTTATAATCAATATAACATGAAATGAACATATTCAAAACTAACATAATGAAATTCATTTCAAACATTAAATTGTCTAATAATATTTAATACATAATTTGTACATCAAACCATATATTAAATCCAAATATATCATTAACCTACACTACATTGTAGTCAAGTTTCTACAATTTACTAACACTTAAAATAAAAGAAGCCCACTTAGTTCTAATGTCTTCAATGTCTGGAGCTTCTATTGGAGATGAATCATCAAAGATCTACAAATCAAATAATTAAGTTAGAACAATTTTGTAATGAACAGTTTGATAAGTATTTAGTTAGTAATGTTTGTACAAATAATGGTGTGCATGTGCTTCATTACAGCTTTGTGAAGAGAGCCACTGTCAGACGCTTAAGCGTCAACGCTGAGGGGAAAAGATAGAGCCACGCACACCATTAAGCGTTAGATCCAGCGCTAAGCGCTGGCCTTTTCAGAAACAACACTACTAGATGCCTGGGCGTGAACGCTGAGCATCCCACTTGAATGTCGCACCAACCGCTGAGTAGTCAAACCAGCACTGAGCGCTGTAGTTGGGCTTAGGCCTATTTTCTGTAATTTTTCATAAATTATAAATAGATTTGTGCGAACCTTAGGGTTATCTTTTGGCAGAGAAAAGAAACAGAAACACCCATTCTCATACCTTGGAGGCGGATTTTGGATGCAAAAGCTCCAATCTTTCAATTCTAGGGTTATCTCTTTCATATTTTCCATTCAATTCATATAGTTTCACCATGACAATGGTGAACTAAAACCCTTTGTTGTTGGGGAATGATGTAATCCTATTGAAACTTTTTTATATCAAAGTTCTTATTTTATTTATATACGTTAGTTATCAATAGTTTGAGTTTTCTTCTCTATACTTTATGCTTGCATTGTTTAACTCATTCAATGTCATGATCATTGATTTTTTCGATATGGACACATACGGGAAAATCTAGACATGAGGGAATTCTCTTGATTAGCAATATTACCTAGACATAGGAATGGGACAGTCAATTGCTTTATGCTTCTGTACACTGAAATGCATGACTAATTACTAGGGAGACTAGACATAGTAAACTAATAATTGGGAGTAGACTCTCTTCGCCGAGACATCGGGTTTAGAGTAAATTAGAAAGCTGTATGAATATTGATAACAAAGTTGAATTTAATAAGAATAGTATATATAGGAGAGTGGATTAGGATGAAACCGTAAACCCCAGCAACATCATTCATCCATATCTTTATCTGTCAATTGATCAAGCTTTTGCATTTGCATGTTTATTTGAGTGTTTGCATTACAAACTCTAAATTTATTCTTTGTCAAGTCCTAAGAAATCAATTCACATAAACGATTAGGCCTAAGAGTCCCTTGGAAACGATATTCGGACTTAGTTTCTATTTATTACTTGATACGATCTGGTACACTTGCCAGAGTGTTAACAAATATCCATTTAGTTCTCAACAAGATGGTGTTTGAGACATCATATGTTAGCTACACAATAGGTACATGAGTGTTAAATTTACAATTTTGCTAATAATTGTGGAAGTTAAGTTAAGATTTTATACCATGATAGTTTGCCATATTTGGTTCTTCACTTCTTCAGGAACATGGTCCTAATCGTCAATAAGAATACTAACCTTACTTCTACCAAATAAGGCAACAAAGCTAGTGAATCTTGCATAGTTGTCTCCAAAAACTTTTCCTATACTCATATCAAATTGAATAGGTAATCTTTGATCAGCACTACGACTAATAGTCAAGTCTTTGAGCCTAGTAGCATGTCTACACTTGGACTAGGTAGACGATTGACTTTGGTCATCACTTTGTTATGGTGGATGTGTAGATGGATTAGCCATAAACCTATTTAAACAAAAAATTATAAATGAAATTCAATTGAATACACCAAAACAACAAATAAATCTACAATTTTTTACATTGTTATGTTGGAATATTCTCCCATAACCCTTCGTGATGGTCATCACGTGTGGCATGGACATCATCAACTTCGGTATCAACATCCAATGTTGGTATATTTGTGGAGAAAGGTGGTGTCTCATAAATATCAAGTGTTGAATCGTCATTTGGATGAGTACTATGCGAGGTTCTTCCTTGGAGAACAATTGACCATCTTTTGTTAGAAGGATCAGTGACATAAAAAAGTTGTTTTGCTTGAGATGCCATGACGAATGGCTCATTTATACATTTGGCCTTGTGTAAATCAACCAAGGTAAAACCCAACTCATCAGTTTTAACACCATTATTACTGTCAACCCATTTACATTTAAAAACAGGAACTATAAAACTTGTATAATCAATCATCCATATATCAATAACCCATAACAGGATGTTTATCCTTTTAGCTAGAAAAATGCATTGATTCAGCCACCACCATAACTCCACTATTTTGCACAGTACTTTTATCATCTTTAGATTTTGTATAAAATGAACAATTATTAATATCATATCCACTCCAACATATAACTTCAAAGTTTGGCTTCCATGCTAACCATTTCAATGTATCAAAGCTTATATTATCAATTTGAACTTTTTCTTTGAACCACTTCAAGAAAGTCTTGTTTGCTCATTAATCAGCCACTTCTCAGGCATCTGTGGATTATTTCTCTTTACAATGTCTTTGTGAGCACTTAGGTAGGGTTGGACAATGTTAGTGCTATTCAAGATATAAAAATGTGCTTTGATAACTTCATCTCGTGGCAATGTCACCACTTTTGCACTTCGAGTACCTTTACTAGCAATTCTTCCATAGTGGCAAGTTTTAGGTACCCCTATAGCTTCAATTTCTGAGATATATTCTATACAAAACTCAATAACTTCCTCTGCAATATATCTTTCAACAATTGATGCTTTAGGATGATATTGGTTCTTGACGTACCCTTTCAATATCTTCATGTATCGCTCAATTGGGTACATCAATCTCAAGAACACAAGTCCACAAAGTCTAATTTCCCTTACTAAATGTATAATCAAGTGAACCATGATATCAAAAAATGATGGAGGAAAATACATCTCCAACTCACATAATATAACTTTAGCCTCATGCTCTAAATGATCCAACCATGCAGGTTCAATAACTTTACTAAAAAGAAGCATAATCTAGTTAATGCATATCTAATATTCTTAGGTAATATTCAACGAATCGTCACTAGTAGGAGTTGTTGCATTAAAACATGACAATCATGAGATTTTAACCCAGGTAATTTTAAATCTTTCATAGATACAAGTTGTTTCACAATGGAAGAGTAACCATGTGGAACTTTCACACCACGGACAAACTCACAGAAAGTTCTCTTTTCTTGTTTAGATAATGTGTGACATGCCAGAGGCAAGTATGTTCGTTTGTCATAAGACTAGGGAGCTAATTGTTCTCTTATTCCCATTTCAATCAAGTCCAAATGACTCTTCATACCATCTTTTGTCTTGCCTTGAATACTAAGGAATGTTCCAATAATACTGTCACACACATTTTTCTCTAGATGCATGCCATCTATACAATGTCTCACATCAAGCATCCTCCAATATGGGAGATCAAAGAAGATTGATCTTTTCTTCCATATGTTTGTTGTTGTAGCTTGCTTTTTTGTCTTGCCATGCACAACATTGATGTCCTTTACACGTTCATAGACTTTTAATCCACTTAAAGGTGTTGGAGCTATTTCATTTTCTTGACATCCATTAAATGCTTTTTTTAATTTACAAAAGGGATGGTTTGCACTAAGAAATCTTTAATGTCCAATGTAAACTATTTTCTTTCCATGCCTTAGTTGATGGTGACATGTGCCTTCTTCACATATAGGGCATGCTTTGTGACCTTTTGTGCTATACCCACTTAAATTACCATATGTTGGAAAGTCATTGATTGTACAAAATAACATGGCATGCAACTTAAAAGTGGAGCCTGTGTACCCATCAAACACATCAACGCCTTCCGCCCACAACATTTTCAAATCTTCAACTATTGGGCTTAAATAAACATCAATGTCGTTTCTTGGTTGTCGTGGACCAGAAACCATTAAAGATAACATGATGTATTTATGTTTCATGCACAACCACGGAGGTAAGTTGTAAATCACTAACATGACAAACCATGTGCTATGTTTACTACTTAAGTTACCATACAGATTCGTTCCATTTGTAGTAAGGCCAAGCCTAAGGTTTCTTGGATCATTTCCAAAATATGGAAACATTGAATCTATTGTCTGCCATTGACTACAATCAGTTGGATTCCTTATTTAACCATCTCTTTTACGTTCATCTGCATGTCATCTAATGGTTTTGCATCTTTGACATTAGCAAACTATATTTTAAATGTCAAAATTCTAGGAAGATACCACAACACCCTTGTTGGAACACCCTTCCTCACATTGGATTCGAAGTCACCATCTTTTTCCCTGCATCTGGATAACCCACAATGTGGACATTGATATAACTTACATATTACTTCCTATACAACACACAATCGTTCAGACAAACATGAATCTTTTTATACACCATACCCATTGGACATAATATCTTCTTTGATCATAATTAGATGTTGGCATCGTGTTACCTTCAGGGAAAATGTCACTCACAAACTCAAGTAATTTGGTGAAACTCTTATCACTCCATCCATTTCTTTCCTTCACATTAAACATTTTTAATATTGTTGAAAATCGAGTGTACCTAATGCACCACGAATACAAAGGCATTTCTGCATCACTACACAAAGTTTCATACATATGTGATCGTGCAAAGACATCATCTCCAACATCACGAATCATTTGCTCCAAGCCATCTTCCATAGCAAAATCCAATTCTTCTCCTTCAGTTTCAAACACATGTGCTATTGGCACTTCTACTAATTCACCTTGTCATGTCCATTTGGTGTAACTCTTTAGAATCTCATCACACAAAACATGCTCCCGTATTACTGCAATGGGTAGTCTTCGCTCATTCAAGCAATTAACACATGGACAATAAAATCTTCCATTATTATCTGGAACATTCCTCGTAGCAAATTCAATAAATTTTTCTACTGCTCTCTCATATTCTTCGCTTGTTCATTTATAATTTATTCAACTTCGGTCCATATTAACATTTTTTGGCAATGAACTGAAACCAACAAAGAGGTGACACTTTAACGTTTATTTAACAACGTTAAACTTTGTAGAAAACTACAAGGCAACGACACTATAAAGATTATTTAATATCATTTATGCAAGCTTTAAGGCTTCCTACAAAACAAGTAGGTGATGCCACTTCAAAACTAAAAAGAAACTTAGGGATATCTATTATTTCTACTGTGTTCCTAATACACCACAAGAAGAAACTCAAATATATTTCAGGAAATCTAACATGTCTAGAACACACTAAAAGGTGATCATAATTTATTCTAATTGTAATGCACTATCAAAATAATCTAACATGTCTAGAACACACTAAAGAGAGTGCTTTTAATTCCTAAGGAATTGTTTAACTTCAGCAGAAAAAGTAAAGAACAAAATGAACTCATATTACACTAAACATCAACACATGTAACTGCTAAATAGGCTTTATATTACTATATGTCAGGTAATATTATCTTTAGTAGGAAACAATAGCTTAAAGTGGAACAAATAAATAGTTGAAGGGTTATTAGTGGATCAAATTTCATACGGCACCAGCCACACAGACAAATTCTTTGTAAAGAAATTTGATAATAAAACCAAAAACCAAAGTCAAATCCAAAAGGGAAACACTCTTAAAAACAACATTGGCCAAAGTTACAACTTGAAAGTTGTAGCCATGGCTCTGATATGGCCCATGATGCTACCTTTAATCATGCTTGTTTGTTACTTCCATTTATGATGAACAAAAAGAAAAATACACTCTTCAAAACTAGAATAGAAACTCTCAAATAACATTAACAATACCGTATTACAAATTGTTACTCTACCTTGTATTAGATAAGAAAATTACAAGTTTGCTGTTAGAAGTTTCAAATTACTAAAACATCAAAAATTCATTTACTACAAAGAAGGTTATACAAATTTATACAGAGTGAAGAGACGTACCTACGAGAGACCACTTGAAAGAAACCCCAATCTTATGAAGTCCTAGCAATGTGCGACTTGCACTCTTCCCTCATAGTCTCGTCCCTGTCCTCTAAGCGGCTGAGATTGATGACCGAAAGCTCATTCTCGGTGGCCACTAGGAGACGGCGTGGAGGCGTGCTAATGGAGTGGATTATCTTACTAGTGTACGCGGCGTGGGGGCTTCGAGACAACGTGGATGCTCCGACTAGTGTGCGTGGCGTGGAGGGTTCGAGATGTTTAGGGCTTCAAGACGGTGTGTTTTGTGCTCTGCGCAACGAGAGATTGAGATTGGAAGAAAATCTTTGCGGGTCGAGTTGGAAGAAAAGTTGTGAGAGTTGGAAGAAATGAAATGCTGTGAGCTGGACTGCAAGATTGAATGGGGTTTTGCGCCTATTATGATAGGTGTTTCAATATCTATCATAATATGTTTTTCCCATAATTTAAATTTTGCCACCGCATCCAACTATTATAATAGGTGGCCTTTTACCTATCATAATATATGTATCTTTTATCACGGAAATGTCACCACTACACCTATGATGATAGGTTTCTTAAAATATGTCATAATATATCTTAATTTTATTACAAAATTGTCACCGATCAATGTATTATGATAGGTGGATTTCACCTATCATAATATCCCATCATGGAGTCCTATTTTTCCACTAGTGTGGAGATAAGCACTAATCAAAAAATAAAAAAAAATTACATTTGTACTTTTATTTTTTAGCCATGTTCATCCTCTCATTTATGTCATACTAAAAATCTATTATGGGTTTTGTACAATGTTCTTAAAGATAATATGGTTCCATATAATCCATACTACGACAATCCACACTCCCTTTTATACCATATTACCTTTGTGATCTAGCTCCAGTAGATGAAAATGTTCAAATGTGCTTAAATATGGTTACAACTTATCGACAAGTTCCTAATTTGTTTATTACATATATTTCATATTATGGTATCCATTTTACAAGTAAACAATACATGATTTATGATTTTGTCCTTCTCACCTCACATAACACAATGAACATTGTTTAAGATGACCCTTCTAAGCCTTAAGTTAACCATTGTAGGCACTCTATTTAAGATAACCTACAACACAAATGCAAAATGGGTAACTGTTACTCTCCAAAGACACTCAAAATATTGTTTTTAATCTACAACATATGTGCCTTCCGAACTTTTTTTTATGTTTACTTAACAATCTATACCATATCTTCCTCATTATTCCACATCCAAATGTCACTTATTCCTTAAACAAGAGTTATGCTATCAATTTCTTCCAATAATGATTTAATTTGAAGTCTTTTCCATTCAAACCAACGTCTTATCCTAGACATATTCCATTCTCATATATTATTGTCTCACTTACCGCATTCACTTATTGTTTGATCTTTTTTATTTGTGTTCGCATATAACCTAGGGTAAGCCTCCTTAAGTGATCTATACCCCTTCATTTTTCTTCCCAAAAAAAAAATCTATTTCTCTAACCCACTTTCTACCTTACATTATCTTTAAACCATACTTTTTCCTCATTAGATCCATAAACTTTTCTTAAATCTTTCCATCATCTACATTTTTTCTAGACAGTCTTTCTATCATCCAAACTTCTCCAAGATCCATATTTAAACTCCCAATCTTTCCATAGTCCTTTTTCTTCTATACCTAATATCTACTTTCACTTAGCCAAGAATGTTTCATTAAACAATTTTATAATTTTTATACCTAGACCATCCTCCCCCCTTTGGTTTACATAATGTTTCCCACTTCATACTAATCTCAGGATTTTTCTTTGTATCTTCATTATCTCCTAGGTAACTAAGATCGATATTTTGAATAAAGATATGTAATACAATGGTACAAATGTCAAAATTGATTTAAGTAAACATACTCTCCTAAAAGAAGATGAGAACCTTCCTTTCCACTAAGTTAATTTGTTCTTTATGTTATTCACTACAGACTCCCAAAAATGCTTCCTTGTACGATTTTCTTGCACACATATACCTAGATACTCAAAAAGGGACTTCGTCCATCCATAGTTATGAGATTAGAGCTTCTTCGCAATTCATCTTCCCCAACCCGCCAAATTTAATGTTATCATTGAAGCTATCAAATTAATACTACTTTACAAGGCAACTTCAGTATTTCCATATTAGTAGTCAGCAAAGTAGATAGGGTTAAGGTAACCCTGAGTCATTTCTCAACGAATACAGAATTGATTTTTAAATGCTTGACTCTTATGAAGACTCTAAAATATTAGTAAAATGCAATGCAATGCTTAAAAATAAAAGTGAAAATTTATCCTAATCAAGTTAATATTGAAGAATGTTGTGAGTTTAATTGAAGAACAAATAAGAAACTTAGAAACAATTATGATAAAATAGACTAATTCATCTACTTTTCCAAGATAGATTCATCATCGGTTATCCGCATATTATTGTTCAATTGATCATTGTTTGATTTTCAAATTAATTAAAGTACATTCTTAATTAATTTAAGGGCAACCTTACAATTAATCAAAGTAGATTTTCAATCAAAAGTAAGAACTTTGTAGATTATTCATAATAAATTCAACCAAAGTACATTCTTAATTAAAATCTTATTGTGTTCAATCATGTATATTCTTAAATCTCTTAACCAAATTAAAAGTTAATTAATCAAAGTAAATTCTCAATTAATTATAGTTAAAGTTCTTACCACTAATCAAAGTACATTCTCGATTGGTAGCAAAAACACATTTAGTCATATGAAAGTTCCTAAATTCAATCAAAGTACATTCTCAATCAAACCAAGAAACCCTTAAACTCATATGATCAATGTACACATAGATTCAAACAACTTATGATGCAAAAATCATTACCTTTAACATAATTGAGAGATGAAAGACATAGAAAAAGGATAACTCAAATCAATAATCAAAAGAAACAAATACATTAATTCAACTTAACCACAAAATCCATAATGAAATTAAAGTGGAATAGCTCTAGAAGCTTTGCCCTCCATGAATGGAGTATAATACATGATAAGAATAAAAGTGAGAGGAGTGGTGGAGTTTCTTCCCAATGGAGGAGTCTAAGAGAATGAATGATTGATTTCATAACATTGTCATTGATGCGATCAAATTAATAGTACTAAACTTTAAGAGCTTCAATATTGCTAAGATAGTAGCCAAACAAATAAAAATGATAAATTCAAACTTAGTCGTCTCCCAACGAACACATAATTTATTCTTAACAAAATAGTTCTTATAAAAACTATACAAAAGGATTAGTAAAACAAAAACAATAAAGAAGATAAAGATCAATAACAGATTAAAGAACCAATAAAAAAAGATAGAAAGAAATTAATTTATTAAAAGATTAAAAACATAAAAACAATGATAAAGAAAAATAGGTTTATTTCCCAACTTTTTCAAAATAAGATTCATCATTAATTATCTAAAGATTATTCTCTAATTAATTATTGTTTTAGATTTTCAAATTAATCAATGTAAATTCTAAATTAATTTATTGGCGTTCTCATTCTTAACCAAAGTACATTCTCAATTAAAAGCAAGAACTAAATTAATCATAGTAAATTTAACCAAAGTGCATTCTCGTTATATCAAGTAAAAAGATAATCAACCAATGTACATTGTTGATTAATTCTTTTTAAAGTTTTTACCACTAATCAAAGTACATTCTCAATTATTGGCAAAAAAACCATTCAATTACATGAAAGTTTCTAAGTTTAATCAAAGTAAATTCTCAATTAAATGTAAAACCCTTGGACTCATATGATTGATATGTTATGTAATTACGATGCTAACTTGCTATAATGCAAAAATCATTATTTTTACTTGATTAAGAAGCAAAAGGCATAAATAAAAATAAATCACAACAAGAATAAAAAGGAACAAACAAACTTATTCATCTAACGTCAGAACCAATTAAGAAATTAGAGCAGAATCACCCCTAAAGGCTTAACATTCCATGGAATGTAGAAATAATATGAAAACTGAAAAAGAAAGTGTGGAAAACGTAAGAGAAGAGAGAGGATGAAATTTGAATCCCCAAAGGATTCCTAAGCTCTCATAATGTATTTCCCCAAGTCACTTTATATAGAAATTGGATTAAGATTTTTTTTCAAGTTTTTCTGTTGTTGTAATCCTCTTTATGACAATGTAATATCCTTAAATTATCTTTTAAATAATGCAATATCTTCAAGATATATTTGATTGTTGTGGAAACCTAAAAATATTTGAGAAGATACATACTAGATTAAAATAGATTTGCTAAATATTATCTTTTGATATTTATTGATATAGTTAAATAAGATAATTATTTAACAATATCAAATAAAATATCTTAAGATATATTTTCTCCAAATTATCTTTAATCATAAATATTTATCAATTATCAAAGCCATTTTAGTAGAAAAAACAGAGAAAACCACAAAACCCAATTTTTGTTGTTTATTCCCTCTTTTTGGATTAGCCAAATTTCTTCATTTTTTTCATACTATGTTTGGATTGACTTCTTATGGTCTTAATTATTTATCATTTTTAGATTTATTGTTAAAGTGTCAGAAAACTTTAATTAATTTATTTTCACACATAAATGAACTCAATTTAATTGCGACTACACTAATAGATATCAAAATATAAAAAAAAAACATTATACAACTAAAAAACTACTTTGAACATATTTTTATCTCATACTAAATAATTTCAATTATAACAAAGACTAATTAAAATATTCTATTAAAAAAAAAAACTAATTAAAAGTCTAATATTAAAAGTTATTTACTCATTACCCACATACCTCTTAACTTATTCTTATGGAAATTTATTCTAACTATTGATGAATGTTCAAAACATTGCTTTTAAAAACCATTGAATCATTAGTACCTAACTTGAAAAAAAATAAAATAAAGTATCGTCGTCAAAATGCAGCATATTAACTTTAAGCTTGTTTCTCAGTACCTTATACCTTCAATCAAATTTATGTTATCGACTTGTCTAACTAAACCCGATAACCTTTATGTGACTAAAAAGAATAAGAAAGATGGTAGAGGGTCCCTTTGTCTTATCCCTCTTGTTGGAATCGATTCGTGAGTTGGACTACTATTTACACAAAAATTCCAAACTCTAATATACCAAACATTTGGTATAAAAAATCCCAACTAACCGAGCTATATATGTCTTTTCAAAATTCAATTTCACTATCAAGCACCACTTCATGTTATTTTGTACTTCCTCAATTACTTCATTACCTACAAAAATACTATTCAATAAACTAATGCCCTCAATAAAAGCGAATTGATTTCTGTCAAATATATCAAACAAAACTAGCTTTAAGATTTTATAAATATTTAAATTTTACAAGAAAGGTAAAAACTCGCACCTAAAGGAGACTTTGTAAATTAAGGAGACTTGCAAATTAAGGAGGTGGTCTAAGAGAGTTTTGTCCAAATACAAGTGCAGGAGCAATTGAAATAATATCCATATTAGAGCTTGTTTTAAAGAAAAAGAATTGTAGAGTGAGAAAATTAAGATTTAAGAAAAAAATTAGAGCTGTCAACATGGATAATCCGGCTCGACGCAGTCTAACTCACCACGGGTTGGTCACTTAATGAGCCAACCTAACCCGACTCACTTATTAGCGAGCTGAAAAAATTTAAATCCGGCCCGACCCACCACGGATTGGTGGGTTAAATATGTTGACTTAGTGACTCACTTAATTATAAGTTTTTTTAAATAAAAAATATTATAATGTTTTTTTATTTCAAATCTAAATAAATTTCACTATAAAATGATTTTAAACTCCAAAGACAAATAAAAGTAATATATATTATACAATCCAAGCGTAATAAAAAAACAAGCGTAAAAGTGGAACAAATATAAGTTTTGAATATTGATAATTTTTGTCTCACTTCTCCATTTATAATATTAAAGTCTTGAATAGATAAATCTATAATATTTTTCCTCTTGAAACATCTTTTTTATATCCCGATCTACAATATAATAAAAAATGCTAACTAATAATATTAAAACACAAAATAATAAATAATTAAATTAAATTAGGTGGGTTGGTGAATCAACTCGACTCACCACGGGTTCAACTCGAGTGAGTCGAGTTCTAAGTGAGCCGAGTTAAAAACTAACCCATATAAAAAAATTACATTTTTCCCAACCCAACCCGGCTTAAACCCGTGATGAGGCGAGTTGACGTGCTAATTACAACCCATTTTCACAGTACTAAAACAAATAATTGCACTTTTTAATAGAATTGTATTTGATTCTTATGTTTTTAAATTGATGAATTCAGTTTCCCTTTTTTAAAATGAGATCTTAATCCTAAAATTTATCTACAAGTGATTTAAATAAAACATCTTGTCAAATTAAATTACTTTAAATTAATAATAAATAATTTGATAACGCTTCTAAATATAAAGGAGTAATTAAATCATGTCATTAAGATTCTTTTAATTCATTTGACTCTGAAAAAGCATAACATTTGGAGAAGACATAATGTGTGAAGAAGAAAAGGGAAAAGAAAAGGCCATAAGTTATGAATGGTTAACTAATTTTTTTGGTTTTGATTAGATTTGGTCAAAACACTCTAGATGAAGAAAATTCAAAAGGCAAACAGTCTCTCTTACATTAAAAGTTCAACTCTCTTTATGATGTTCACTTTTTGTTAAAATTAAAAATTATTTTTAATAATTAACTTTTGTTCTTAATATCAAATCTTGATATGAAAATTATTAATATAAAATTTTAGTTAGCAACAGAACTATAGGTATTTGTGATGTATCATTTAAATTTTATTCTTTTTCTCATGTTGCATTTCTAAACATATGTAAACATAGTTTTGTTATTTACATAATTCTAACCAATTTGAATAAGATCGTCACGTCTACTTAAAAGAAATATAATGTTTCTACATATGATTTGGAAGAAATGTTAAATGCATATAAGTTTTGGAAAAACGATGACATTGAAATATAATGTTATAATTTTTATTTTTATTTTTCTAGAAGATGAATCTAAAATTTAAAATATACTAGTAACATAATGGTTTTGCCCTAGTTGTATTTAGAATTTAAGACACATATTTTATTTAAAATCAATTTTAAATGGATAAATATTTCTAAATCTATTAATAGAAATAGATATTTATTTTTTATTTAATTATAAAATTCTTATCTTTCTAAAATTCTTATCTTTTAACTCATTAAGGTCAAAGAAGATTACCACTCTTGTTACTATAATAGATTCGTGAAGAGTTAAAAAGTTTGATGTTTTTTCATAGATTACTTCTTAAGTTTGGTAAGTATATCATCATTAATTAAGGTTTTAATTATTTTCTTGTTTAGCAAAGTTTTTTTTTTTTTTGCCAAGCATTGTTATGTAAATTGTTATTGGCTTTTTGGAAGTGCTAGATGTAATAAAATGTATTAGTATGTACATTTTAAATAATGTTTATATATATTTAATGAATTGATTGTTTATACGGTGAAAACATGTGGTGAATTTAATTTCTATATTCATATATACCTAACTTTGGTATGTTTTTGGATAAAATAAGGTATTTATGATGTTAATAATCTACATGGAGATGAATATGTGCATAGTTGATATTTTGGATAGAATTGAATTTGTTTTCTATATTTGGAGTGTTCTTTGGTTTGATATCGTTTAAACAGTGTGTCATTACTGAAGTGATGCTTACAATATGTAATTATTACACTCATTGTTCACTGTCTCTTAAGCAACCGTTTGGGCTCTCGAGTAATAAAGTATGAAGCTCAAACAATGACTTAGAACTTGAACAAGACAAAGATAATGATAATTCTCTCCTCTAGACTGATGTCACTCAAGCTATGAAATAGTCGCTCAAGTGAGATTGATGGTAATGAGTACGACTTGTAGATGCTTAGATAATCGTGCAACTATGTTAAGGGCATTTAAGTAGTGCCATGGATGCTCAAGCATTCTTAAAGTAATGGTTGAAGCTTTAGAACTTTTTGGAAAAATTCCAACAAGTGTACGTCATTCATGTGTGGATTTGATGCTTAAGTGATGAATGAACACAAGCTAATTATGATCTTGTAAGGTATTTTTCTCAAGCAGTGTAGCATTGCTCAAATAAGAATGGTCTTCTTAGTTGTGAAGGACTAAATCACTCAATTCAGATGAGCTCACTCAACCGACATGTGACTTAGAGAATGATGCATATATCTTGTTGATTTTATACATGAGTTCAATTATATATTGATGATAATGATGTCTAAAATATTATGATTAAATGTATATGCTTTGAGTTATATGTTGAATGTATGATATGTGTGTTTGTGTGTGTGTGTGTGTGTTTTTGTGTGTGTATGTGCATGTGTGTGTATGTGCACGCGTGCGTGTGTGTATGTGTGTGTGTGTGTGTGAGAGAGAGAGAGAGAAGGAGAGAGAGATAGACATATATGTGGTATATTTATAATGTATGGCCCTTGTAGGTATGTATCCTCTACGGGTGTATGTTGCGTTACAAAATGTTAGTCACTTATCTATTGATTTTTAGCAACTGATATGGATTACATATAGATATTTATTAAAATATGTATGTAAATTTGTTTAAACTAGTTATCCTTAAAAAGAAGTTCATATATAATTTTGACGTGTTAGGGGCAAGAATGCTTTTAAAGGATAATCCATAGGTAACACAAAAGTCAATTGTAGGTAATGTAGCTCACCCATTACATGGAAAATTTATGAATTTACAAACGGATGTGAGAAAATTAATTATTAAAAGAAAAATATGCAATGTATGATTTATGTTACAATATCCAAATAAGTGACATGTTCTCTCTAATATAAAAGCATCCATCACATGGTCAATCACTGTTGCCATTGAGCTTTATTGTCCCTTCCGTTTTCATTGTCGCTCTTATATTTACAAAGAGGTTGAAGAATGACTGTAACCTTTCCATTCTCATTGTTAGCATAAAGCTGAAGAGTAGAAGTTTTGATGATGTCTCAAAGTTAAGTCTCAAGTGCTCTTATTGCAGGAAGATCTTCATGAAAACTTGTTTTTATGTTAAAGCTTTTGTAATTTAGTAGATTTATGTATAGGGTGTGGTTTATCTTTGATTCTATATATTGTTGGCCTAAAGTTGCGTTAGAATGCGTTTTGAATCAGAAAACCTCATTTATACTAAGGATAATCGATTATCAACTAATGATAATCAATTATCAATAATCGATTATGACTTGCCATAATCGATTATCACGAGCAATTATGACATTTTTAAACAAGTATTTGACCGTTGTTCATTCATTAAATGCATAATTGATTACAATAAGTGGGTAATCTATTATTACACACTAAATAGTTGACAACGAATTTTTGGAGGTATCCTTGAGTGAGATCTCTACAAAATAAATTGGGATTCTCATTCTAATATATGAAATAAGTTTATTTCAAAATTATTATTTGTTGTGTATTGTGATAAGTGTTCTAGGGTTTGTGTAACCCTTGTGTTGTGGCTTTGAGAACTTGATGTTGGCATAAAGCGAAAACTTTCACTGGGAGTGTGATTGAGTGTTGTTGTTGCTAAGTTAAAGTTTGTCATCCTTTGTGAAACTTCAAAGGAGGTGTTCATCCTTTGGGAAGATTCAAAGGAGGTGGTCATCCTTCATGAAGCCTTCAGAGGAGGTGTTCATCCCTTATGGGTTTCAGGGGAAGTGAGTTTCATCTCTTGGGATAACAAGAGAGGTGTTATAACCTTAAAGTTTTTATTTTCTTTGTGATTGTAACAATTTATTGGTTTGTGATAGTGAAACGTAAATTCTTGGTTGAGATTAACAACTGGACGTAGAGTCCGTGTGATCTGAACCAGTCTAAAAATCACTTGTGCAATTTTTTCTCTTCCTTACTCTTTTATTTGTTTAAATTATTGTTAAGGAATTGAATTTATACGAGAAAATTATTAAAGGCATTATTTATGATAAGAAACCAATTTACCCCCTCTTGGTTTTTTGTACACGCTAACCATTACGTTGCACCATTCTGACACTCATTGTCCCTTCCATTCTCAATATAACCTTCTAGTCTTGTTGTGTGCCCTAACAAGGTTGAAAAACAATTGGAAATGCAAGGTTGTCAAATGAAATTGAAGCATGGTGCTAAATAGGGTTAAAGTCATCATGACACTAGTAGAAAAACAGCCTATTACGTCAGTTATTTTTGGCCTTTAACGACGCATTTGATAACGACGTTATAGCGGGAGACGTAAATTTTACGTCGAATATTACCGGGTGACATTACTCAAACTTCTTTATGTCGAATATATAGATACTTGACGTAAAGCTAACGTCTTTTAGGTAGATCGACGCTAAGGTACTTCGAATACAGTAGAGTTTGATGTCCAATGTTTGAATAAATATTTATTTTTAAAGAAAGATTTTTCGTCATATGTTCAGGGGAACTAACGTAATGTTGATGTCGGCGTAGAAGATTGTTGACGTAATGTTCACGTCAAAGTGCAAAATATGACGTCAAATTTGAATAAATATTTATATTTAAAGGAATATTTGATGTCGATTATAAGGTGAATAGATGTAAGGTTGATGTCGAACATGTTGACAGTTGACGTTACTATCGCTGAGCCATAGAGATTCTCGCCCAGCGTTGTATTATTATCCTTGCAAGTTCCAGCCCTTGTGATGCTTGCAACCCTTGCAAGTTAAAGCCTTCATGATTAAACCTTGTTGAGCCTTCATGATTAAACCTCAATGAGAAAGTTTACTTTGACCAAAGCATTGTTTGCTTCCTCTCAATAATTTTATATTTGTTTGGGTTTAGAGAACTTAAAAATGTTGAAAAGTGGCTTTTACAAGCATAGAGAATTTAGTGATATATTTTGTTTTGTTTACATATATCTTATTTGTTTTGTTATCTTTTTTCATTTAAATGTAAGCTTTTTTGTTTAAGCATAAGTTTAGTTACACAACTTAAAAAAGTTCTTAATTGAGGGAAAATGTGGTATTTTGCATTCACCCTTATTTAGTTTGTTTTATTGCTTTAAATTGTTAAGATAAAATCGTCTATACGCTTAAACACTCTCATGTTTTGAAGTTTAACCAAATAACATTAAAACGGGATGATAATTTGAAAATAACTTAGGATGAAAATAGAAAACTTAGAACCTGAATCCCCAACATAGAAAACCTACCACAAAATTTAAAACTTGAATCCCTAACATAGAAAACCTTAGGAAAACACATAGGTTCTTAGCAAATAGAAAAATGTCTAGTTCAAAAACACCCAAGAGTTATGCTAAGTGGTTGTTATGCCTAAAATGTCTAAGAGAGTGAAAGCTAAACGCTTAAACCTTATCATACCCAAAGGGTATTCAGTCTAGCTCTAAAAAACAAGCCATGCCATGACAATGACCTTGAATAAACACTCTAAAATATTAAAAGCCTAAAATACTAAAGAAAACATAAACAAGTTAAACATTGTTTGTCTATAGAAGAGGCAAACATCAAAAGAAGCGTTTACTTGCCTAAACGATATCATGAGCCAAAACAATGCTCCGTCCAACGATGAAGTTTTACTCAACACTTTGTATCTCTAAGAGAAAAGCTTAAATGTCAAATGCTACCTTAATGGTAGGAAATCAAAAAGCACTATGTTGTTCTGAGCAAGCATTAAATGACATTAAATACTCAACGTTCAAAAATAAACAAAGTTATAAGAAAAGACATATCTGTTGCATGCAAAATTTACTCTACTTTTTGTAGATAAGTTATTTTACACACATCCACAAAGCTTCAGATCAAAATATCAAAAGTGGACGTTAGAGACAAAAGAGATATTCACATAATGTTCTTCACTTGAAGCAATGCCTAAAAGGACATACTACCTACATCAAGCAAAGCACTGAAAAATCATGTATGCTCTAACAAGTTGACTTATACAAAGATTGTTGTACACGAAGAAAGAGAAAGCACAAGAATCAAGATGAACGCTCAGTCTAACGGACATTTATTCAAGAACCCTTTAAATAGAAGAGCTTTTGAAAGAAAAGTCAAAAGGATAGCAAGAGAAAAATTTATCCTAAGAAGCATTCAAAAGAGAAGAAAAGAAAGAACTCAAGAAAAAAATCATATCTGAGTAAGAAAAAGAGATGAGGGAAAAAAGAGAATAAAAGAAAAGAAATACTCTCAAACTTCATGGTTATATTGCTTACTGATTGTAAGAAAGAGAGAAAGATAAAAGAGAAAAACAATTGTGAGTGTTTAGACTACTTTGTATTGTATTAATATCCTCTTTACAAGAGTAATAGTCTGAACGACTTTTAAGCAATCTTTGATTGCAGTTTTGCAGAGAATTAAACACTTAAACTGAACTCATTTTGAGTTGAGGAAATCTAGGCGTGGTAATCTAGTACCAGGAGTGGTGCGAATACTCAAAGGAAATCTTGGCAAGGGTTGCTAAGTACCAAGAGTGGTGCTAATACTCAAATATCAGGAATGGTGTGAATACTCAGACTATTAGTGGTGCGAATACTCAAAACTAGGAGAGGTGAGAATATTTAGTTGTAATCTTGTGGAGATTATAGTAGAACCCTCTACGGAGGAGACTAGACGTAACTTAGCTAGAGTAAACCAATATAAAAGTAATTGTGCATTTATATCTTCTCTTACCTAAACACTTACCTTATAAAAACCTGCAATTGTGTTTTTATTTCCAAATACAAGAACTCTCTGAGCTAAACGATTACTCTCTAACGACGAAAGTTTTTATAAAACTCTATAGTGTGCATTCTGAATAGCAAGTCAAAAGCAACTATTGATTACAAATTTTATTAGGTCCAACATTTAAGCTTTCATAAGATATAATCAAAGCTCGCTCCTACCTCCCCCCTCCTTCTAGTATTTTTCAGGTACTTCATAAACATTAGAAGAAATTTAAAGTGGAAAAGTGGAAAAATTAGATTAGAATCATGCAATTTTGGGAAAAATGTGAATGATGCAACTGAGTAGTGGGGTTGAGTCGAAACCATAGTGAGCAAACCCTCGTGAGGAGGAAAAATTAAGCACACACCTTTGGAAAGATCTAAAATGTAACTTTTACAGCTTAAAAAGGTGATTTTGAAAGATTTGGAATAAAATCTCAACTCAAGTGCCAAAGTTGGAGCTAAGCACCACCCTAGACAGTTTATAAATACAAACCTTATATCCTTATTTTAGTCATTGAGTGGAGACACATTTAGTAGAGAAAGATGTAGACACAATAATAGAAAGTGTTGTGAGGCTACAGAGATTATGTTCTTATTATAAATAGTATGTCTACATGCTATTGGATTTATATTGCAACACTCTACTCCATAAATAGCTTATTTCTCTATGGTGATATTAATGGAGCACCAACACTTTATGCTTTCTTTTCTATCCATCATCGTGCTACCTCTGACATATTTATATATGCTTTCGTTTACATGTTTGTGAGTTGATTTATGATTTGTTGGATGACTTGATTACTCATCTTATTTCACTAGCTTGGTATTAAGTAAGAATTGGTTTCAAGTTGTGGTTCAATCAATTCACCTCCTACTTTTAGACCAAGGAATAAATCTGAGGCTCCAGTTGGTTATAGAATTTTGATCTTAATGCAAGTGATTCATTCAAACAATCACTGAGGGATCATACTGAAATTTGATGATCTTAGGCTTTAGGTGCCAATAACGGAATTAAAGTTGCATTTAAGAGCACTCTTATGACATTAAACAGTTTACATAATTAAATAAACAGGGTAAGTAACAGTACATTGTTGTATTCATTAAATTTTAACATAATTACATCTAAGACATATAAATTGAATCTATCCTCTACTCCACTCAATCTATATATATATATATATATATATATATATATATATATATATATATATATATATATATATATATTTATATGTACTTTTTATAAAAATACAAAAACCTTAAAATAAATTACCAATATGATTGTTAAATCTTTTTGGATAAGATAACCCCAATTCGTTGTACTACAATGACTTGGTGCACTTATCAATAGGTCATACAATTGGATGAATCTTTTAAAACTTGATATTGTGTGATGTTGGAGATTTTGGGGTTTAAGCCTGATGAACATAAAAATCACAACCTAAGTTTATCCCCACCATTAATCATAGGCATACTAATAGCATCTACACTTTAGCATTAATTTCTTATTATTTGGATAAGGCTATGCTATTACATATACTTTATAATTTGTCTCTAACTTTCAGTTATTGCACAACTTCATGTTAAGAAATTAAACAATCTATTCAACAAATAAATCCAAAGCACTTTAAAAAATTAGAAATGCAGAAGTCCATTTATTTTATTCTTTTATTATAATATCTTCCTTTATAAATCACAATCTACAAAGTACAAAGAATGTGAGTGAAGAACTCTCAAACAAAAAATGTGTATACTATATAACAAAAATAAAATCTATGGAGAAAGAAAGCCAAAGGAAGAACCACCATAAAACAATGTCTTTCAACTTGATGCCAAATATAACCATAACATCAGTTTAATCTTATAAATAAAGGCATAAAAACCCATCAATGCACAAAATTAAGAATTTGCAAGATTGGTTACAAATGTTTTGAAATCTCATTTCATTTATGGGACTATAGGATTTCAAAATTTCATATATTCTGGAGGAGAAATCAATTAAGGCTTAAAATTGCTAGCCAAATAGGGAATAAGGGATACCATGCTTCAGTAGATAGGAAAGATGAGACAATGTCTATGAAGGGAGGATCATGGACATGGTTTGACAATGATTATCAAGGAGGTGAAATGACTATGAGGGAAGGGATGATTTGGTGTCATCATACTCTCCCCAACATACGAAGGAGCTTACATAACTATGGGTCATTCACCGTGTAGAAAAGACCATGAAGGAAGAAGAAGAATGAAGAACACGTGATTGATTGAGGATTCGAGAGGATATGTGGAATGATCAAGACTATAAAGGAAAGAGATTACACAAATTTGGAATTTCATGGAGGAAAACTAAAAATGTTTTGGGGAAAAATTAGATTTATCCACCAAAACAAATAAGGCGTCTAATTATCCACTTTCCTTTGTCAATTTAGTGGTTGGAAATGAACAATTTATTTTGCAACAACAAAAAAAATGTTGCTAAAAAAAATGAAAATTTGGGTTTATATTTTAGTTACTAATAACACCATTTTTATTTTACTTTATATATTCATCGATTTTGCAACTTCCATATCGATCGCTACTTTCGTTGTTATACAAACTTATATCACTAAAAATTCATTCGGTTAATCATTTGATAATTGATTTGGACTTGTGTAAATTGATGGCTATTTCAGTCACTATTTTTTACCATTTGGTTTTGATTGCTAATGTTAATAACTAAATGACTCTTTCTTGTAATATATCTTATCATTTTAAAATATAAAAGTAAAAGAAATTCAGACAAGATAAATGAAAATGTGACTTTTAATAATTATTATCATTTATCATGAAGCAAAAAAAATTGTAAAATATAAAAATTTTATTGAAATTACTTTAAAAAAATTTAAAATTTTAAATCATAATTTCATTATCAACTACAAATTTTTTTTAGTTATAACATTCCCATACTAAATATTAACTTATTTTTTGGAAAAAATATTTATTTTTAGTTAGTTTGAGTTCTTCCATTCCAATTAATTTAATAGAAAAAGTTGATTTAGTTTAAGTAATCAATTTTAAAAATAAAAATTATTGTAAGAGCCTAGAAATTCATGTTTTAGAACTGATAGTTTGTTTAAAATTGTGAAACTCGATTATTTTAATAATAAAAGTTTAAAGTAAAAATATAGTTTCTTATAAACAAGTTTCATTATTTTAAAAGCACACCATCTCTTTAAACTTCTTTCTCTTTAGAGCTCTCCCTTCTCTCTATGCTTTTTATCCATCCCTTCGTTTGTTTGAAGATTGGAAACCGTCAAAGTAATCCTTAAGGCGAGATCTTCAATTCTATCTGATCAATTTTTGCAAAAGAGTAAGTTGATTTTCGTATCTTTTCTTAGTTTGTGCATATGGAATGCTTTAGTTTGCATGTGGTGTATGGGTCTTCTCTAAGAGTAGTTGTTGATCAGTGGTCCTAATGGTAAGCTGTAATAATATATTTGTTGTTCATAGGGGTAGATAAAGTTTTCTATTCATTCCGAGATATTCTTAAGTTTATCGAGCTGTATAGTCATCTATTAGGTAAGAGAAATTAATTACATTGATTTTGACTTATAAGAAACGTATAATCACAAATTGTATTCTTATATGATAATTGGTTTGTATAATTTTGTTGTCTGATAAAATATGGCCTATTGAGTTGAATTAGGAGTTTTGAATCATCTTTGGTGATTATATGTTGAAATTTTAAAAACTGATATTACTGACAGCCAAAATTCATCGGTAATGTGCAAAATTTGTTGGTAAATTAAAATTATCGACGAATTACCCACAGACAAACATTTGTCGGTAAAAGTGTCATCGGTAAACTTTATCGACGGATTTTTTATTACCAATGAATTTTTCTGTCGATAAGTGACATACGTATTATCAACGAATTTTTTTGTTGGTAAAATATATTCAGAATCCGTCGATAATGAATATTTACCGATGGGTATATATTCGTCCGTAAAAGTTCATCGATAAATTTTAGTTTTTTTTGTTGTTGTATAATCTAATGGTTGGTTGTTTGGTATCTATGGTTAGTGTTAGATTGATTTTTCTAGGCTGGAATGACATGAATCTCCATAACCGACATAATTATGCAGACTCATTAAATGAGCACATTCTCGTTGGACGAAATCAAAGTTAAAGAACTACTGACTTAGTAGTCACTGGACAAGAATAATTTTATTGGGTGAACCCAAAGTCAGAGAGTTCATTGACTTAACAGTTGTTGAGCGAGAATATACTCATTGGGTGACTTTTGGAAGAATTTAAATTTGTAAGCCCCAGTAATATTCTCGTTGAACAAGCTATCTGGTTGTTGAACGAGTGTGTTGTCAAGCACTAATTACTAAGCGAGCAGATATAGTGGTTTAGTGAGTGTGTTGTCAGGTGATACTCATTGATCGAGCAAATATGGTGGTTGAGCAAGTGTCTTGTCAAGCACTACTCGTTGAGCGAGCATATCTAGTAGGTGAGCGAAAATATCAATATTTAACTAAATTTTAATATATCTCTTATGATGTGTTTAATGTGTGTGATTATGTGAATGTTAAAACAATGGTTAATTTTTAATATGATTTGTGAATGGTTGGTACTAACCCAAGAAGGATTGATGGTGTTTAAAGTAGTGTGTTTATTAATATATGGATTTCGTATTAGGAGTTATTCTGACGCTTTAATTAATCTCAAGTAAAGAAGGGTGGGGTATGTGGTGAAAGGAGCAAGAGGTCCTCGACTAATCTTGTGTGTGGTAGCTTAGGTGGGCAAGTTGTTACACCACCGCAAGTGCGTAACTCCCAAAGTCTGATATCAATACATTTATCCAAATAATCAAGTCTACCATGAATGATTACTTGCCTTAGGATTTGTCGATGTAAATTTTATTTGCATTAATATATCTATAAATGTGTTATGATTGTCTTTTTGGTACATTAGCTTACCTTTTTTTTTCTATACGTTTATCTATTTATTTTTCTTTATTTACAATGATCACCTAAATAGTGTAAAAACAAATGAAGATGTTCCAAGTGATGAGTAAGGAAAATACAACAACATAATTAAGATTTGACATATTATGCATAATCCTTTTTCTTTTGAAAAATTCTAAGTTATGTTAATATATATATATATATATATATATATATATATATTACATATTTTATGGATAACGGTAATATAATAATTCATTTATATAACTTTTAATGAGTAGTTTTATACTATTAAATGAAATATTATAATTATCACATTTTAAGGCTAAAACTATAATTGTTTTACTGCATACATTATTTTTATAGTTTTTTTTCTTTTTAAATTAATATTGCTTTGTATGTTCATTTGGTTTTAAGCCTTTTTTTTCTTTTAAATTTGAAACCATATCGATGAAAAAAATAAAGATGTAGATTCTTACTTTAAATCCAATATCTTCCTTTCGGAATTTTTATTTTAGATTTTATAATGCTTTATTCGAAATCATACACAAACTAAATAATGAGACATTAAAACTACAAATTGATGTTTAACTTTCCACATATTCCTACAAATCTTGTAAATTGCTTTTTTTTTGTTCAATGAGTTTTTCACAATTTTTAAATCAGGTTCAACAATTACCATTTTATTTCATGAGTTTCTTGATTTAAAGATTATAATAACAAGCAAGAAAAGACAAATATCTAATATAAGATTGTTCCCATTGTGCCCCATATACACAAATAATTAATTAAATATCAAAAAGAAGATACAAATAAAAGTAATCAACTTAACAAGTGACGTGAAAAAGGATAGAGATATACGTCATGGTGTATGATAGATGGATTAAGTAAAGAATTAAAAGAATTGATAAGGCTAAGTATGAGGAATAGGATTGGTGATGAATAAATAGAGTATGAGCATATAAATACGTTAATGTGCATCTAAGAAGAGTGTTTCAAAAGAAATGAGCAATGCTTGAAAATTGAGTGGAAGAACTTGACATAATTTGCGAATGAAAAAGCTTGAGATTGTTGACCAAAAGTGGTATTAGTGAAGATGTATTTGGTTTTGATGATGATGGAAGTCATTATCGAAATTGAAGAGAGCAGGTTATTTGTTAGGTGTATTGAGCACTCATAGAGATAAAGAATCTTTATGGATGTGGACACTCTTGGGATGCCTCCAACAAGTCCCTTTCTTCCTCCACACATTCTCCCATACATCGTTTTGCCTTCTTAAATATTTTTCATTTTTCCTATGTAATCTACCTAGGTTTCTATTTGAAAGAGATGTATCCATGATTTCCTCTCTTCAATTCTATTTGTTCATTCAATTTTTAGTAATTATGTTTTTTCAATTAGTTATTTTATATTTATCAATTCTTAAAATTAGAGGTGGAAAAAATTAATTAAATTGGACTAAATTATCAATTAACTACATTATATTGAATAAATAATTGAATTTACATATAGTTCAGTTTTAGAAAACTCAACTTTTAAACTTATAGTTAAAACTAATTCCATTTATATTTTATAATTATTTGAGAGAGATGCAATTTGGTTTAGTTATTATTGACTCCACCAAACTTTAGTAGGACCAACTAGGCTGAACTCGGTCGATTTAAGGCAAAAGCTTACTTGTCGAATTCGATCGATTTTTGGTAAGAGCCAACTTAGCTGAATTTCAGTTGGGATTGACTTGATCGAGTTTTGGTTGTGCCCGACTCGATAAAATTCTGCCAATTTTCAATCAGGATTTACTCAACTGAATTCAATCAAACTTTGATTGAGATCGTATCGACCATCTACGGTCGTCCCGATCGAATTTCGCTGATTTTCAATTAGGGTTGACTTAGTCGAATTCGGCCAATTTTGGTTGAGACCAACTCAACTAAGTTTCAATTGTGGTCGTCCTGGCCGAATTTGGCTAATTCTCAATCAGGACTAATTTGGTTAAATCTAGCTGATTTTCGGTTAGGACCGACTCAAGTGAGTTTCGGTTGTGGCCATTCCAATCGAATTTGGCCGATTTTTTATACGGGCCAACTCGGCCAAATTTCGGTTGAGACCAACTTGATTGAATTTCTTATATGACTTCTCAGCCTATTTCAACCAAATTTTGGTCAGGACCAACTCGATTGAGTTTTGAAAATTGTTATCCTTATCGAATTTTGTTGATTTTAAACGGGGTCGACTCGACCAAATTTGATCTAGACTTACTCGACCGAGTTTAAGTCATGACTATCCTGACCAAATTCGATTGATTTTTTGTAGTTGTTGACTCGATCGAACTCGATTGAGTTTTGATCAAGTCCAACTTGGTCATGACTGTCTCAGTTGAATTCAGACAAATTTCATTCGAAATTGAATCTACCAAGTTATATTGTATTTCAAAATAGAAAAAAAAAATTAGTGTAATACAGTTTGATAAATAAAAGTTTAATTCAATTCGTATAGACTAATTTTTAATTTAATAGACAATTTAATTTTTAGTTCAATATATTACTCAATGGAAAGATGATATAATACATTAATTGAAGAGGAATATGTGAAAGATTCAACAGAATTGAATTGGAGAAAGTAAAGAGGGTTTAAATTAATGGAATCAAAGTAAAAAAATGAACAAATTAAAAAATTAAAAGGAAAAAGAAAAATATAGGTCAATATAGGTCATGTGTTAGGGCAGGGAATGTTGTAACTTGTTGCTTGTTAGTGTTAGTGTTAGTATATTTACTTATTTGTCAACATGCCAATAGTGTTGTAATAGTTTGTAGCAGATAAAGGTTCTCGTGTTCCCATCACAAAACAAAAGGAAAAGTAAATAGTTACAAGATCAATGTCCACAAGAAAGAGTAAAGTTTTTTCCTTTTTCTATTTTACTCTTTTGGGAAAAAGGTTGTGCATAATGTTTTTAGTTAATTAAATTATTTATTTTTCTAAAAGATTTTCCATAACGACTTATATAAAAAAAATTAAAAACTAATTATTAAGCTTTCATTGTACTCATGTATATGGGTTCTTACCTTATACCAATTATATATATATAGGTAATATTTTGATTGCTGGTTAAAAATGGTCCCACATTATTAACCTTAATAATATTATATAATAACTTATTAGAAGTTTTCTTTTGAAAAAAAAATAAAAAATAAAGTTATCCCTTTCCTTGGTAGGTTTTTGGATCCGTAAGAGACCAATAAAATTCTAACGCTATATGAAATCAGATTGTGGCTCATGAAATAATTTTTTCCTGAGAAGGAAATATGACAATTTAGTAAATGCAGAAAATTTCTTCAATATAAAGATAATAATATTATCAAAAGTGACATAAACCTAACAATATCTCTAATGGATTATTTTTTATTAATTTCCAAAATAGATGATTAAAAGAGTACTGACATAAATAAAATTATGTTTACAAACACAGTTTTATTTTTATAAAGTCCCAAGCACGATCGTTTATTTAAATAATATTGTTAGTATAATATCCCATTTTTAATGACATGAAAACTAATAAAAACTAGATGTTTCATTATCAATAATAAAAAGCAAATACCACACGTTATATAATATATTAGAATAATTATCCAATGGTAAAATAATCATGGCGTAATATATCGAGAGAGAGGATATCCTAAGCTCCAGAGTTCCAAAAATCTCACATATTGGTTTTTCAACATTTAAACATTCATTCATCTACTCATATTAATGAGATTATTATTGTAAAAAAAAATACAAAATAAAATAAAAACTAACCAACAAATGAGAGTAAGTTAATATGCAAACAAAAAAATATCATTTGTATTAATGTCAGATTTTTTAGAATTATGTGCATTTGTGATAGATTATCTTTTATACACATAAGATTAGTAATTTTTCTATCACAAGAATTCTAAATTATTCTTAGATAGTGATTAATTGTTACTTTCACCACCTAATTTATTTTTCTCTATATGAGTTTGAATTACTAAAAGAATGTTAGGATAAATTCTATTCCGAATTCCTACTTTAATGCATATTCTAACCAAAGGATTTTTTTTGTGGAATCTCTTTCATCCTTGTCAGTTCATACCTCATCATATTCTAGTAGTTCATATCATCAACATACATTCGTTTACATAATTATTTACTTCAAAAAGTCATTTATCCAATTTAAAAAATATGTTGGGAGTCATCGAGCTACCATCTGAAACCAATCATCATTATCAGTGCGGCTCAACAAGAGAAATTCCTAAAAGAGTGACACCCAATGCCAATTAAGTGGTGTCCAACACAGCCTTTGCCACCTAACAAGTCCAGGATGTGCTCACCACGAACCCCTTAGAGCTTCAGGAATTAAATCAAACAAATGGCGCTTAGCGGCATGATGGTGGCACCTATAAGTAAAAAAAATAAAAATAAAAAATAAAATAAATAAAATAAAAATAAAATAAAAAAAACTTCCTTTTGAGCTTTGATTTAAGTAATTTGACACTCTTTAAGCTAATCTCCACTTAATAAACCTTTTAATGATCGGATATTTCATACTTCTTTGCTCAACTAGTGTTATACTACTTAATTCAAATATCTCTTAAACACATTCTCAACAACACATTATACAAGTTTTTATGCTTTTCACCATTACAAAACGTAGCAAACAAAATTTTCCACAATTTGACATACTACACAAGGTCAACTTTAATTTAACAACTCAATCATAGAATTCATTATCATAGAATAGGAAAATCACAAATTCATAACTAAAAACACCAAAATTTTTGTTTGAAAATAACAAATTAACAATTTCAACATGTAAAAATTAGAATTAGTTTCCCTTACCTATAAAACCAGTCCCAACAACCTTTAAAACACCAAACACCCTTTAGCTTGACATGATGCTCTATTATAACATAAACATTATAAAAATTATCAAGTTATACCCTTATGATTACTAGTTAGTAGAGACTCATATTGGTGATTCTAAGAAGACATGCAAACAAGGAAAGCCTTCATACAAGAAGAAAATAGATTGGACCTAGAAGAATGAATGAAAACTAACTTACTCAAACAAAGGAATTAATCAGTTAAACTTAAAAATCCCATTACGATGATCAATCCCACAATCTAAATCTTCAATAAGATGAACAAATAATAAAAAAGATAAGAAATGTGTAAAAAAAACACTATTAATTTTAAAATACTTAAAATATTTGAGTCTTACCATTTTAAAAACACTTTCAATTTTAAAATACCATTTTATATAGGTATTTACAATTAAAAATAAACATTAAGTGAAATATTATCTATTTTGAAATTCAAACTTTATCACAATTTTAAAAAGAAATTTTTTAAAAATTAATAAAACTATACATATTTAAATTAATCTTAATTTCTAACTAAAATAGAACAATTTAACATGAGGAAAATAATAAACTTACTATATATGATTAGATGATTGTGTAAAAATAATGTTGTATGGTATCTACTAATTTCAAACATGTATATAGGATCGTGCTTTATTTTATTCTAAAGCTAGCTAAGAAGTACGATATTTTTGAAGTGTAGATAATTAATGATGTAGAGGTAGGTCACTGTATAATTAATATGCATTTATAAGATTTACATGAAGAAGTAGGAAGAAGTGTTTGTCACGCAAAAATAGCGTAATGATCACATTAACTGAAAACGTTTTGAAAAAGCTATCTTAACACCTTCTTGGTGGTAAGTTCTATCAATCGTTAATCATACAAATCCAAACAATTTTTTATAAGTACATTCATATTCAACTCACCAAATATAGTCACAATAATGTCTTCTCCTTCAAACCCTTAAACATACAAATTCAATTCAAATTAATTATGGATTTAAGGCTATGTTGGAACACATAGTAATTAACTTTTTCAAGTTATAATCATTCTTGAAAAATTAAGGATTTTTTAATTGAACAAGATCGAGGTAAAAAAGTTAAGAAATGAAAAGTTGTTCATTCAAATGTTGAACAAGAGTTATAAAAATCGAAAGAAGTCTTTTACACTTATTCATCAACCTTCAAGTTCTTTATCACACTTTAGTAATTCATTTCTTCTTATTTACATTTTTTTCTATTACATAAAATATGTATAAATTTTAATTCTATATTTATTCAGAAAATCATCAAACAACATGGACGTAATTTTTTTTTATAAGCTGATTTATTTTCTGAACAGTCTAAACTATTTTTATTTCACTCAATTTAAAACTTTTAAAATCTTAGTAAAAAGAGTCCGCAGTTTATATTTTTTTTTAATAGAATGCAAAAACTAATTTTCACTAAAAAAAATTATATAAGTACAATTTTAATTTAGGTTTTAAAATTAAAAATTGTAACTTTCAAAATGTCACTTATTACGGGTTAACTTTGTCTTCTTTAAAATACACATTATTTTAACATAACTTTTCTTTGAGAAATCAAATTTATTTTCATCACAAGAGATAACATTATTTAATTAGTTGTCTTAATTATTTAACAATCATCATCATTATCGTTCATAATCTAATGATTATCTTATTATCATCACAATCTTCCAGATTGTGAGAGATTTCCTCAACACTCACTAACAAGCAGTGCAAGGAAGCAGCATAGACAAATACTTCAACTCAAATCATATAATGCTTAGAATTATCTTCTAGATCAAATTATGTTCTAAAAGTAATATATTTAAAACTGGATTTTAAGTTTAGATATAACAAAAACAAATTCCATATAATAGATTTTTAATAATTCTCATACTATATTAAAAAATAAACTTTAAATTTAATTCAATTTTACCATATTAGTTAAATTTCACAAATTTTAAATTTTAATTTACCTATCATTAGAGATATGTTAGAATTTTATCTCAGACCCAATTATATTTTATCTCGAGATGAAACATAAAAAAAAAAAAAGAAAAAACAAATTTCGTTAAAGTAAAATTTGAATGTTTGTAAAATTGTATTAAACAATGAATTTTAAATATAATTGATTCTACAAAACAAACTAATAAAATGAGATATGCACAAATTATATACTAAAAATTTCTTTTATTTATAATGCATGTGGAATCTCTATTATTGTGCGTGAATATTATGTTTTGAAACATTAAATTTCTCTCTATATATCTCTATCGAATAAAATGAAGGTTTTCTTTTGGTCTACTAAAATGAAATAAACTAAATTAGTCATTTTTTTATCAATTTAGTTGAATTTGAAATTGATAAAATGGAATTTATTTTTTTTGTTTTTATAATAAATTTTTTATTTCCTAATTTGATTTTTTATAATTTTTTTAATTTTGTATAATTAAAAAATATATTTTAAAATCTAATTTAATATCATACAACAGATAAAATTTGTAATAACTTATATTATTTCAAATTAATATAGACTTCCAACATATGATCCATTTGTAATACTATCTGAGACTACCAAATTGTAAACATTCATCCTATAATAGAGTATTTTCATTCTACCCTCTTAAATTAGAAAAAGTTTGCATTTTATATTTTAAAAAATATAAACCCGTTTTTTCAAATGTCTGCTAATCATGCCGTCACATAACCGCAATCATGCATCAATGAAATAGATGAATGAAATAAGATAAAAGCCATAAATAAAAAGCAATTAAATCAATCCAACCCTATAGAAAATGTACAATATTTAATTAAACCAAATCTTTATTAGCAAGTTTTCTTTTCATGTCTTTCTTTATTCTAAATTTAGGAGGAAGGAAAATTTTATATATTTCAAAGCTCGGAAAATTACCCATTATAATGAAAATTTGAGTTTATACATTTTAACTTATAAATTCTTTTTATGTACATATATTATCATTAGTAGTTCATGAAAACATCTCATCATAGTAGAAAAAGTGAAAGATGATTATAGTGGAACTCATTATTATTTGCAAAGTTCTTATTAATTCTTTTTATGTCAATTTTGCTATATAGTAACATGAATAGATGAAAAGAGATAATTTATACATTTTTGTATTTTTTGTAAACATGTCTTACTTTTATGTATTAATTTAAAATTTTCTTTAATAATTTATTTGTATATTGAAAAATGTAAATTTATGTAGTTTTTTTTATGTTTTATATTATTTTGTTTTTAATAATAAATAATTGATAGATTTTAAGATGTAGCAAAAATGTTAAAGTTTATAACAATGGTTGCCATCATCTTATTTTGAAAAAAAAAAATAGATAAAAGAAATTAAAAGTATAATATGATAAAGATTGAAAGATTGTAAGAGGAAATGCACTAAATATAACTTGTAAAAGAAGTTGTTTTAATTAATAGCACTTGAGAAACACAAGTCCAATTAGTGTTGGGTTGTCTTGCAGCATAAGTTTAACATGAGGAAGCAAATCAATCAACATCAATAAGCACTTTTCGGCCTTCAACTCAATTTTACATTTCCTTAATAAATTATTTATTTCTATTGACTTGGAATCAAAAGTCAGCATTTCACCAATCATCTTAGCCACATGGAATGTTCCAACTTGGTCTCATTTTCCAATATCTTTTTATGCCTATAATCTATTGTGCCATTTTCACAAACATATTTTAAGTTGAAGTTGTAATATTTATTTATATATGCCACACACATTTTTAGTTTTGAAGCTGAGTTCAGTCTTTTAGTGTGAAAGGTTCCTCTCTTTTGGTTGATTCTTCACAAATTAAGGATTAATTTCACTGTTCTAACTACTAACACTTTCCTCCTTTCTACTTTATTATATCAATAATTTAAAACGTGAATTGATGCTACCATGACCCACCAACTTGTTTACTAGTAAAACATAAAGTTCAGCAAAACTAGTCTTCTTTACTAAATTAATACTTCTCTTTTTCATTGTCAAAATATAATAATTAAGGGTAATTTGACATGGTCATGCCCAGGTTCTGCCTCTACTGTTTTTTACTCCTCTTTTAAAATTATTATTACTTTTCTTTTTAAATGTTCTACTCAATCACCTGATCATGCTTATCACAGTCTACTGTAGAGAATTATGAAAGAGATATTCAAATGACACGTAAATTATGTTCAAATGTTGTCAAAAAAATGTTGTTTAAGTATCGTTATTCTTATAAAGACTAAAAATGTAACCATAGATCACAAACACTTTCAGATGTGAGAACTGGTTTCTGCCTTAATGTTAGTATCAATTGTGTTTTGTTTTTCCTTTTTTTCTTTCACCAAAATCATTTGTTGAGCAAGGTTGAATTGAACAGTTTTAAAAGTTGAGTGGCAAACTTTGAGTGCACAGTGACAAAGCATGATTATGGCAATTGAAATTGATTTAATGATAATGTTCCAAACCCAAAAGAAGCCTTGGAATTTGCAATCTTTTACCAAGTCAGAGATATCTAACATAATTGCATAAACTTTACATTTCAACAATGAAGATTGTTGAATTCCTCATCAAGACCACAAAGGGGTTAGCCTCATATGATTAACATAAAGAAAGCATGCACTAGAGACCAGACTATGAACTAGACTACTTCTAGAAAATGTGTTTGACTGTTTCTCACTCTGTCACACGCCATCATTAGTCTTTTGTTTGTTATTCCAAGATAATGACACAAATAATAATGATTATGCCTTAAAAGAGAAAAATAAATTAAGAAACAGCAAAGGGTAAAAGAAAGCATAATGGAAGCAGCCTTTTAAGAACAAAATCAACCCCCACATACCTAATTCTTTCTTTTTATCAGTTATATAGTACTGAATGAACCCCTTTTCATATTATGAAAAACCAAAAGGCATAGTCTATAAGCTATATGATATTCCAAAATGCAAAATGATTCATGACTATGCTCACCTAATTCCAACTGGCATGCTTTTATGCAAACAAACAGTTACATTCACATGCACTTCATATCAGTTAATAATATACAATCTCTGACTTCTCTGCTTGTTCTAACTCAACCTCTTCCAATTGCCAAATAGAACTTTAAGTTTGTCAAACATTTTACATGGATCAAGAATGCTACAAGGGGGTGAGTGAGTTTACCATGTGTAAACGCTTTTAAGTTTCTCAGTGGTCAAAGAAAGACTCAAAGGACTGAAAAGGCCTCAAATAATGGTTATCTTTGCTTTGCAGACACTATTTGTTGTTTGTCATTTTCCTTTTTGTTTGGTGGCTTACTTCTTCCATCAAACACACCACAAATGCATTCAGAACTTGATAGGCTACTTGTGGAAGGACAACGAGTTTGCACAAAAGAAGAGGGTTGGACAAAGTCAAAGGTTTGAAATTAATTAGGAAACTACAAAACTTTGTCAAAGATGTCAGGCTTTTCAGAGCAGTCTTGGAGCCTTGCCTCAAATGAATAATATTGTTAGAGGAGCACCTAATTCCCATAGAGCCTCAGTGTCGGGTAATACAAAATTAGTCTATATGTTAAGTTTTGTAGTGATTTATGAGCCTATAAATATAACTGTCTTTGTCAGCTCAATAATGCAGTTGCAGGGTGTGAACATGGGTGAATGAATGACAACTGAAGAGGACATGATATTGTAAGATAATTCGTTATTTCATCAACATTTTAACAGTATAGACAAGTTATAGCTTCCTTCTGCAGATTTCACGACCATTTTACCATAGGACAAGGTAAAATCTAGACACATTTTTGCAGGTTTCACACTTAGCATTGAGATTTGTGTATTTTATACAACCCTTTCAAGAGAGATTGCAGAAGTTGCCAAATTTGGAGATTTTGAATTTTGGCACCTTAAACTGAAACATCAGGCTTCCTTAGTCAAGGTTTTGAAGAAGGAAAAAACAAATTGTTCTATTTAACACATTCTCTGGTTTTGCTTAAAACGTGTCAAAAACCACAAAACTCAGTAAAAGTATGTTGATAATTAGCCCTTCTCTTATTTCATGTCAAGTGTCAGGATTTTTAATATCATTACATATTTATAATTAATATTCAACAACACTAATAGAAAATCTACTTACTCTAAGAATAACTTTGAAATAGTCGCTTATTTTCTTTTAAGCTAACTATTTTACCAAGTATGATGTTTATTTTTTAAATAGCTTGATTTATCCCCCTCCTTATCTTTACTATAATAATAATAATAATAAATTTCCAACCATGAGGGTGAAGTAGAACCAGAACAAGTTGCAGTTTGTAGGACTCAATCATCCTTTCCCCCTCCCCCAACTCGAAATTTTTTTAAGTGCTAATCATAACAGTTGATTTTACAATCAGTAGTTATTATTGCAATTTACCTTTTCCTAAAGTGTTTTTTTTTTTACTTTAAAGGAGACATACCAGGTACGATGCCATTTCAAGCCTATTAGTGTTGTACGTGCCATACATGTTAAACATGTGCACTGCAATCTGCAACATCTAAATGTCCAATGACATACATGAATATAATTATGTGTAATAAAGAACTTAAATATTACACATATTTTATTACACCGAGCTAATCGAATCATCTTGGCAAAAATAATACATGAAACTCACCAAGAAGTTCTAAATAGATTGTGCAAATAATCAAGAGATGACTAACCCAGAGCAGATAGCTAAAGAATCAATGAAATTCATTCTCAAAAAAATTATGTACAGATTAATACTTTAAACCAATCAAAATGATCCCTTCCGTTATCCCAAGCCATCTCATCAATGTGACCATCTGTGATTGGTTATACCCGAATTTTGGCAAGGTTAGCACCTTACCACCCACTAAATAATTTGTGAAACTGAGGCAAAAGAACCCAGAAATTCATCAGCCTCCATGGTATATGTCATGAGTTAATGATCATGACAAAGGGTAGCGGGAAATCACCACCTTGCATCTTGAAAACCTGATATCCCCTCCCAACCACCCAATACAAGAAAGTTCCCATCAACTTGAAAATCTCACACTCCCTTCTCTACTTCCCTCTTCAATATCCACACTGAGCTCATCAATTATGAGGCTCCATAAGATCAGCAAGGGTTATTTTTCCGCAATTGCCAGCATCTAGTCTATCAAACTTCTCACTTACCTGCATGACGTCCTTCTCAGATACCTTTCCCATCTCCTTCAGCTTGTATATAACATATTCTGATTTACTGCATGTCCAAAACTCAGTATATTCAGTAAAACCACAAAAATGTTTGAGTTGCAAAATTTGATCAAAATAAATTAGCATAGCCTTCTTGGCAGGATAAAAAACAAAGAACAATATAACACTAAAGAGAAAAGAATGATGGGACCCAAAGGAAAGGGAAAATAAAAATACGAATTTGACACTTGGAGATTGCTAAAAAATGAGACCTTGAAACTATTAGAAGATTACTGTATGTACACGTTTGTCAACAATTCACAATAGCAGAGAAAGAAATGTACATAACTACGAGAAACAATTGAAAGAATCTGCATGCAGACAATATTTCAAAATTATATACTAGTCTCGACCATCATGGGGAGAAAAATTAGATGAAATCCATAGATAATGCAGCCGAAAAAAGAAAAGCACAATCCGGTTTTTCATTATAAAAATAAATCAAATAATTGGAATATATATTATCTTGTGAAGCACAGATGAAGGGGTCTAGAAGAGAAATACATTAGTTGGGTAACAGTTTTCTAACAAGACTATGACCTGTATGAAAATGCTATACATGTGTGAAGCACTTTAATCCATATATACAAGAACAAAGGAGATACACAAATTTCTTCGAATTAAAGGGAAAATTATTATAAAAATACTAGAATCCTATGGAATATGGAGATTGTACCAAGATTAATACAAAGGACTGACATTATTGAAAATCTCAAGGATGTCAACAATGCAAACAATATACTAGGACAACAATTGATGAAGTGATGTCAAAGAAATCAAAGACTTATATATGATTTTTCATTGATTTGGAAGGCACATATACTGTTCCTACTTCCAAGAGAGGTTGTGTGGAAGGCCTAAAGAAAAAAAGAGTATATAATGCCTATCATGACGATAGTGAAGATAAAAGGTGAGTTCACAATTTTCGTATAAGTGTGTCTCAAAGGTCAACTTTGAGCCCCTATCTTTTCACCTTCGACCTACATGCGTTTACTAAGCATATCCAAGAGTTTATGCCATGATACATGTTTTGTGGAAATGATAGTCCTAGTTAAAGAGCTAAGAAAGGAAATAAATGGGAAGATCAAAGATGCAGCTGCAGAGATAAGTTATGGAAACACAAGGAATGTACGTTTAATAGGAGACATACTGATAAGGATTTTTTTAAAAGCACAGAAAGAAATCAAATGAAGACTGAATATGAGTGTATTTTATTCTCTGCAAAACGAGAAAATCAGTAAGATATGAATAACTCACTGCCCAGAGCCAAGCTCCTCAGAGAAACCAAGAATGGCTCCCTCTCTACCAAAAAACAACTAACCGTCCCCAAAACTTTCTTCCAGATTCTCTTTTAAACAACCACACCCATTTCTCTCTCTTCTAACCAACCTATTCCCCTC
>NW_014542925.1:1681738-1713506 GCF_000741045.1 Vigna radiata var. radiata | reverse complement strand
TCATCTTCATGCACTTCGGCATTGAGTTCTTGCCAATCTAACCAGATTGGAAAATACACCATATTGTTTATTTCCATTTCTTCTCTGCTGCGAGACAGTGCATCAGCCCCTTGATTCTCCTTACCAGGTTTGTAAACAATCTCAAAATTATATCCTAACAACTTTGCCAACCAGTTTTGCTGAGCCCCAGTAGTTATACGTTGCTGCATTAATTGTTTCAAACTCTTTTGATCCGAGAAAACAGTAAATTTTCGACCCAATAGGTAAGGTCGCCAATGCTGTATTGCCAAAGCTACTGCCATCAGCTCTCTCTCATATGCAGATTTAGTCAAATTACGAGGGCTCAAAGCCTTGCTATAATAGGCTATTGGCCTCTTTCCTTGCATCAAGATGGCCCCAATTCCTATTCCTGACGCATCACACTCGAGGACAAATTCCTCATCGAAGTTTGGGAGTTGCAATACATGTGCAGTGGTAATCCTTCGTTTAAGTTCTTCAAAGGCTTCTTGAGCCTTCCCATTCCAACCAAAACCATCCTTTTTTGTTAACTCTGTGAGGGGTTTGGCAACTTTACCATAATCCTTAATGAACTTACGGTAATAGCCTGTAAGACCCAGAAAACCACGAACCCCTTTCACATTCTTAGGAGTAGGCCACTCCATCACGCTACTAATCTTGGCCAGGTCAACCTCAACTCCTTTTATTGAGATAATGTGTCCCAAATATTCAACACTTTCTTGGCCAAACCTGCATTTTTCCTTGTTTGCAAATAACTGGTTTTTTCTCAACACTCCCAACACCTTTTCCAGNAATTGCAAATGTTCTTCCCAGCTACTACTGTATACAAGAATATCATCAAAAAACACCAATACTCCTTGNCATAACAAAGCACGAAAGACTTCATTCATGAGTGCTTGAAAGGTTGAGGGTGCATTCATCAATCCAAAGGNCATCACCAAATATTCGTAATGACCCTCATGGGTTCTGAATGCAGTTTTTGGTATATCTTCCTCCCGCATCCTGACTTGATGATAACCCGAACAAAGATCAAGTTTAGAGAAAAACCTGGCACCATGCAACTCATCCAATAATTCCTCTATTACCGGTATGGGAAATTTATCCGGAATAGTGGCTTTATTAAGAGCTCTATAATCAACACACATACGCCACTTGTTGTTTTTCTTTTTCACCAAAATTACGGGACTGGAATAAGCACTCTGGCTATGCCGCACATAACCCACCTCCATCAATTCTCGCACTTGTTTCTCAATTTCATTTTTCTGGTAGTAAGCATAACGATAGGGTCTCACATTAATAGGTTCCTGTCCTGGTTTAAGATTGATCCGATGCTCCTTCACACGTACAGGCGGCAACCCTTTTGGTTCCTCAAACACCTCACTAAAATGCTGCAACATGTTATCAAGGACGCTCTTCCGCTCTGGGTTCAGGCCATCATCCTCCGCTTTTCCTTCATCTTCCAATAAATCACAAACCGACATTATCAAAGAATTCCCATGAGGAATCCCTCTCAACAACCTTTCACCTTGTTTGGTTTGTACTTTCATGATCTGCTTCTTCTAGTCCACCGTGGTTTCTCCCAAAGTCATTAACCACGACATTCCTAATATGATATCCATATCCTCCAAGTCAAAAAGAAATGCATCAATTTCAAATTCACCCTCATCAAACCTCACCTTGATACCTCTACAAACCCCTTGAGTTTCCGATTTGTGTCCGTCTCCCATTAAAACCTTCTTTTGTTTTGTTCTTTCCCACTTCCAGCCCAAAGCTTCCACAAGTCTTCTAGAAATAAAATTATGAGTAGCTCCACTATCTATTAAAAATAGCATCGGAATCTCCCCAATCATTCCTCGTAACTTCATTGTTCTTGGTTGATCGCCATTGTCGCTCGCGATCATACAGATATTCAATGTCGTGCACGGAGCCACCACCTCGTATTCCTCGTCATCGTTGTCGCTTTCTTCTTCCCCATTGTCACATGCAACTTGGATCTCTTCATTAACCATGATGACACGAAGCTGCTTAACTGGGCACCGATGGAGAGGTCCGAATACGCCACCGCACTTATAACACAGACCCTTTTGTTTCCGGTCCAAGAGATCCTGATAGGTGAGATGATTTGCTCCTCTATCTTTCGGTCCCGTTCTACTTTGCCCACCCCAATCTTTTTTTTCACCTGGGCCTGGACCATTTCCTCCCCAATTGCCCCCATTCTGTTTTGGGCCAGTTTTGCCCAACACACTAAATACAGGTCGGTTTCCCATTTGGGTTTTACCTTCACCACGTGTCTCACTTCTTCCCTGCCACATTTTGCTTCTTCCTNACAGCTCCACATCAATGNCACGCGCCACATTCATCATGCNCCCCCTGGAAAAAGGGTTTGCAACGTGTAAGCTTCTCATTCTGGCACGAATGTCGTCCTTTAACCCCTGAGTAAAATATGAAAACAGCTGTTCATCATGCATTCGTGGTACTTGAGTAATCAAGTATTCGAAATTTCGAATATAATCCTCCACACTTCCTGTTTGTTTCAAAGAAACCAATTGATCATAAACACTTCCTTCCCCATTCCTCCATATCTCTCCAGCAACTCCCTTTTTAAATCTTCCCATGTTAATTCTTCATATTCATTCAACAGAGACTGAAAAAAATGTATCGTGCTTCCTTCCATACATAGATGGGCAAGATTTACACGAACGACTTCTCGTGTCTCTTGGACATTAAAATAAACCTCTGCCCTGGCAATCCACCTTGCGGGATCTTCACCATGGAATGACGGCAACTCGATTTTCTTCATCGATTGGCGAAACTCCAATAGATCATCTCCATCAAGCGGTTTCATACTCGGAAACGCCTTCGGTATAGTCTTTACCGAATTCGTTTTCTTCGGTCCTACAGACCCCTGTCCTTCGTCCTCCTCCTCTTTCCCCTTTGTAAATTCTGACATTAGATTCAGCAACTTTGATTGATTCTCAGCTGCTTCCTTACGTAATATTGCAATCTGCTCCGCGGCGTCCTTACGAACATTTTCCAAATGGGTTTGGTTCTGCAACGATTGTGCAACTACCTCCTCAACAACTGCCTTGAGCTTAGTCACCTCTCCCGCAACAAACCCTACCTTCGTCTCATCACTCTCCTCAGCTGTTGGCTCCCCTTGGGTGGTATTGTTCTTCTTCGGTGGCATAGTTTGCGAGTATCCGGCAGGTCGGACCAATGATAAGGATTCTTTTAAAAGCACAGAAAGAAATCAAATGAAGACTAAATATGAGTGTATTTTATTCTCTGCAAAACGAGAAAATCAGTAAGATATGAATAACTCACTGCCCAGAGCCAAGCTCCTCAGAGAAACCAAGAATGGCTCCCTCTCTACCAAAAAACAACTAACCGTCCCCAAAACTTTCTTCCAGATTCTCTTTTAAACAACCACACCCATTTCTCTCTCTTCTAACCAACCTATTCCCCTCAACTATGCCACATCACCTTTCCTACTCTTTTTCCTCTCATATACTCTGCCCCACCTATGCTTGGCTGTTTCTTCTTGGATCAAGGGTTCATTGAGCCCAATAAGATTTGGGTCTGTATCACATACAAAACAACTTAAAGGAGAAAATCAGAGACCATACCCTTACCACAAGTCACACAGTTTAAGTATCTTGGCTCCATCATACTAAAGGTTGGAAAAATGGAATGTGGTGTATACCATAGGATTGAAGTAAGATGAATGATATGGAGGAGTCAATTTAACGTTATCGATGACAAAAAAACAAAAGTATCACTCAAGCTTAGGGGAAAGTATCCCATAGCTATATGATGTGACATGATGTATAGAACTAAGAGTTGAGCCGAAAACTTAATAAGAGAATAATCTCCATGTTACTTAGAAAAGAAAGTTGAATAAGATGAGTGAATATCTTAGACATGACAAGATTATAAACGAATGCATTATCACTACACATGAGAAGACTTACAAAAGCCCCCATGATGAGAGTAGATTAGATGCAGAGTAGACCTATCACTATAAATACAGAGAGATTGAGAAAAACTATAAGAAAAACGATTATAAAGGATTTGGAGGTCAATGGTTTGCATAGACACAATTCATCAAATTAACATTGTAACATTGATGTTGTTAGAGATGACAAAAATATCCATATTCGCGACAAAAGTATCCATGAACAAAATTTGCACGAAAGAGTGGATACCTCCAAGTAATTATTATTCACAGATAACAAATAACGAGTATTTCAATATCCATTTATAAACGGATTGAATGTAGTATCATATTACTCATACTCACACCTATCTATTACCCGCAAAAAATTAAAATTAAACTTTAATTTATATTATCTTTTATATCTATTTTTTAATTTTATTTAGATTTTATTCAGATACCTATTAGTTTTAAAATACCTGTGAGTGATTTTAAACAACTATTTGATGGATAATAAGATGAATAACAGGAGGATTTTTTTGTTGTGGGTGAAGTAGCATGTAGGTACTATCCATGTCCTACCTTACCCGTTGTCATCCCTAACAACAATACACAAAAGCACTAAATGTGAATCCGTGAAATATCCTATTTTGGTCTCATTGAATGGTTGTGTTTTGGAATACAAGGTTCATGTGTCTTACTTCACTAGATACAACTAACTAAATAAATTGCAAAACTTGAATTCTTCTAAACTTAAATGCCATGTTTTTGTTATAACATATGGAAATATTCAAAATTATCTAAACATATTTTAGACCATCCCCCATCATCAATTTCCCCATTTCCTCATTATTCCAGGATTAATTACCATGTTTTCTTATATTATCGTGATTTGTTCTTAATGTAATTAGAAATATGAATAGGAGATAATATTTTATGATTTATCACCACCTACAATAATTTGAATTTGAGTTTAACTCTACTTCACAAAACCCACTTATAACATGAGGATTGTCCTCTTGTATACGTTTTTTTCAATCTCTTACACAAACAATGAAAGCTGGTTAGCTTGAGCTGCAAGCTAGCCAGATAAGATCTAACTGTTCTACGACAGAGTGCAGCTCTTCTTACAAGATGACAGTTGGCTAACTAACTTTTATGCGATGCTGCCTGAGTCAGCTTAACATGCTAGTTAAAACAGTAAAACCGGTACAAAGAATAGCCAAACACTAGAGATATACTATCACCACCTAATTTCAAAGACAAATTAAATTAGAGTGTTATCCTCCTGTGACGTTTTTCATCAATATTTTGCAGTTGGAGCTCCTAAAACTTTACATTCTACTATAATTCTTACTTCAAATTAATCATATTTCATGTTGTCAACCCTCCAATGCATTTCGACATTTCTCTGCTATATATTCCTTCTAGTGTGTTCAGCCCTCTTCTAACTGCCTTCTTACTCTGCAGTCGTTTTCTCTATCTTAGCCTACATTGTGCACTTTACCAGTATGTTTCAAACAATTTTCCAGCTATTGTATCTTCCTTCTAGTACTCCTTGGTTGTATTCTACATTGCAACCATCTCTATCAATAGTTTTTTCTACAACTATGACATCTCCAGCACAACTGTATTCATCTGAGTTCCTGTTTATTCTGCATGGCCACCATTGCCAATCTCTCACTGCCATGCTGTCATTCCAGTAAGTTCAGAACTCTATTTTGCCATTTGTGACATCATTGTTTCATTTTCTCTCTCTACTTGTTGACCATGACCTCTAACCAAATCTTCCCTAAGAATACTTTTAATATTCTTAATAATATTTTTCAATTTTAGAATGATTGACGTATAAAATTCGATTGGAATAATTAAAATACAATAAAATATTATAATTCTACCTTTTGGAGAATGAACAATATCTACATATATTCTTTTTCAAAACTCATACCAAAATGGGAATTACGTCCTTGAACAATCTTTTAATCCATGAAAGAGACACACTCAAAGATGTCTTAAACTTTGCAAAGCTACTGGTTGAAGTCTTTAGCAAGGAAGATGAATGAGAAGCTACTGCCGCGCAACTATGGTCTCTACATGATCCTCCAGAGAATTGGTTCCCCTACATACAAGCTAGACTTACCAAAGCATGGCTGCATCCGTCCAATTTCCATGCATGCTCACTAAACAAGGCATTGGCAGCATCTACAATGGCACAACCTCTCTAACCAGTCCTAACTGAGGAATGGGGATTACAACCCCAACCAAAAGGTGTGTTAAACGTTAGGTATGGAGATCAAGAAGAAGTAAAAGCCCTCATCATCCAGTGGAAGATTTGGTTACACGTGCCTGTAAAAGTTGTTTGACAGATATAGTTTGTTTCCTACTTTGTAAGAATTTCTTTAAGTTGTTTACATTTAAAATGTTAGACTGTTATGATTCTGTTTTTAATTTCAGTTAATGTTGATGTGTCCATAAAATAAGGGATTGTAATCTGATATAATTTACGCTCTTTATATGGAGCCTTTTAATAAAATATTAGTAACTTCCCAGTCTACGTTACTCATCTTTTCTCTGTTTTTATAAACAAAATACTGCAAATTGGTATCTAGAATTATCATCTTGAGGAATCATGGGCTCTGATACCAAGTGGAAAATAACTCTGATTTATTATTCAAATCATAAAAAATACATTCTGATACCTTCTTTTTGTAATAATCTAATTCTTCTAAAAAGAGAAATAGAAAAACTAAGAAATCTAAAAAAAATAAAATAAAATAAAAGATTATATATCTATTTCTTCTAATTAAGAAGATTCTAAAAATATTATTTCAAATTACAACAAGATATAGCACACACAACCAGCACACCTACTTCTGATGGTAAGTACAAATTATGAACGGCAAAGATGATTGTTAATCTTGAAGCACTAGACCACTATAACGTTTCTGGGGCACCTAAAATTCCAACCCTCAAATGAAGACTCAGATGAAGACAAGAAAGGCTAAAGCTAAAAGTTACATTTTTCTGCTGTGTCAAAAATAATATTTACAAGAATTATGAACTTGAAATCTCCAAAAGCCTTTTGGGTGTACGTCATATCAAAATATCATGGCTGTGAAAGAAGCAAAAACATTGAAGCTCTCAACTTGATCAAAGAAGAGGTGCATATCATGAAAGATACAGAAACCATCAAAGGCTATGCTAACAGACTCCTAAGCATAGCAAACAAAGGGCAACTTCTTGGTAAGGACTTTCCGGATGAAAGAACTGTTGAAAAAATTCTTGACACTTATACCGAAAAATATGAATTGAAGATATCCACTTTGGAGGAGTCAAAAGATCTGCCAACCATTGCCCTTGAAGAATTGATAAATGTTTTATTGGCACAAGAGGAGATAGTATAGTAGTGTGTGGAAGTCTCACATCAGCTAGTTGTAAGACCAATTTAGAGTATATAAGTGGATACAAACCTTATCTTATAAGTCAATTTATATGGTTGAGTTAAGTTTAAAATCTACTTCTTAACAAATACAATTAGTTTTTCAAATAAAAGCACAAAACTCAAGAGGTTTCAAAGACAAAATAACAAATGGAAAAACAAAAAAATTAAAAAGGCTCCAACAAGAAGCAAGGAGAGACTTTTCTCCTTCTTTCCACATTACAAAAAGACAAACCATCCTAAGAAAATGTGTTGGGGGAGGCCAAATGTCAAAAGCAGAAAAGGTGGCAATATGAGACATATAGAGCAAATGTACAAGTCTATAAAAGAAGAGCTAAGGTGACTACGGACAAACAAAATGATGAGCAAATTTTCGTCGTAACATTTTTTTCCACAACCATCAATCCTAGTGACTCATGGTTAACAATGACGAGAAGCATTTTAAAGAGCTTAACATAACAATCATTTTCAAAGTAAAAATTGGCATTGGTGATTTCATTAGTCAAGGAAAAGGGACCATGGCTATAGATAGCTTGACAAGTTTGAAATATATCTATGATGTTTTCTATTTTATATATGTCTGACATTGACCAAAATTTTGTAAGTGTTGCACAACTTATGAAAGGGGCTCTAAAGTCATTTCAAAATAATCAGTGGTTGATCAAAGGAAAAAAAAAAGGAAAAAAAATGTATTTATGACACTAGAGACTCAAGCATTTTCGTCTTGATGGATTGTTATGCCTTGGTGAAAGGTGTGATAATACTTGAAGACAAGAGGGTTGCTTATGTGGCTTGTTAATATGGCAAGCTAGTTAGAAGACCATTTACACAAACATTGCAAGTGCAAGATACAAGTTGCAACTAGTACACACAGATGTTGGAGGATCTTAGAGACTATCATCTCTAAATGGTAATAAATATTATATTGCATTTATTAATGATTATACCAAATTTTCTTGAATTTTTTTTCTTTAAATCCAAAACCGAGACTGCTAATTTATTTTGAAAACCTAAAGCATTGGTGGAGGAAGTAGATGTAGGTTGTGTACAATAAAATCACATAACAAGAAAGAATATGCAAGTGACACCTTCGATAAATTTTGTGAAGTTGGCATTGAGCATCAACTCCTTATACCTTATACCCCCAACCAAAAGTAGTAAGTGAGAGAAAAAAAATATATAGAAACATCATGGAAAATGGCAATTTGTATGCAACTTGAGAAGGATTTTTCCCAGAAGTTGTCGGCAGAGGCTGCATGCACTACTATGCTTTTGCTAAATGGGCTGCCAACTAGAGTTTTGACTTAAAGGTCTCCATTTGAAAAGTGGTAAACACAAACCAAACTTATAAAACTTAAGAATCTTTGGATGTGTTTGTTTCTCCTATGTTCCATAGGTTAAAAAGAACAAACTTCACAAGAAAGATGAACCTAGAGTTTTCATTGGATACAATACCATTTCCAAAGTTTACATAATTTTTCTAACCAAAAAATGAAAAAATCTTGTGAGAAGAAATGCCAAAATCACAAAAGATCAATAATGGAGTTGGGAGGAATTAATAAGAAAGCATCTACCAAAAATCCCAAGTTTCCTTGATGATGATGATGTAAATGACATTCCAATTAAAGGCATGAGAATTATCAAAGGTGCAATATCGCTATCCAAGAATTGAGAGAATTCAACAAAATAGTGAAGGATGAAAATTGCAAACTCTTAAGAAAGTATAATTTAAGTCTCTTAAGATGTAGACTCTAAGTCTAACTCAACCCTACAAAAATGGCTTGTAAGGTGAGGTTTGCACCCACTTATATATTGGAAATTCACCTTATCTCTAGTTTGTGCAGGATCTCCAACTCAAACCGCTCACGTCATGGCATTTACATCTCAAGCATGGGATTAGACATTAATAAGTGGTTTGAGTACTACTTCAAAGTTCAACAGAAGACAAGAAGGTGAATGAACACAGTTTCTGCCCGTATTTTTTATGTTATCATCACATCCTTTGTGCTTTAACTANTATAAGTTAATTCCTCATTAACATGAAATCTTTCAGGTCTTAATAAGTAACAGCCCAATAGAGGGTGGCACGATAGGCCAACAAACTTCGCTAGGATAGGCTTCAGATGTTTCTAATAGCATCTTAAAAATGAACTTTAAGTCTAACTCAACCTTATAAAACCAACTTGTAAAATGAAGTTTGAATCCACTTATATTCCGTAAATCCATTTTATCTCCAGTAAATGTGGGATCTCCAACAAAGTATAACTCAAACTCACAAAACCAGTTTAAATTATTTTATCTTAAAATGGTATTAGGGTCATGCAGAACTTATCCTTATCAAGTTAGTTGGTCTCGCAACACCCACAAATATCTATTTCCATGGTCAAGATGATTGTTTCCCGGTATGGGAAAATGTGTTTGAGATCTCACTTGAGATAAGACCAAATTATAGTATATAAGTAGGTACAAACCTTATCTTACAAGCTAGTTTTGTGAGATTGAGTTAGACTTAAATTCAACTTTCTTAAAATCCAGTTTTTCATGGAACAACTAAGCATTTTAAGATTAAGAATCTTTTTAAGTTGCTTATGTTAGACTGTCTTTGTTCTGTTTTTAATTTCAATTAATGTTGTTATGCTTAATGGATTGTAATCTGATATGATTTATGCTTTTTATTTAGAACCTTTTAATATAATTAGTAACTTCTTAGTCTATGTTACTATTTTTCTTCTATAAACAAAATACCACAGATTCTTCCTCTCAAAACAACTCCTCTAATTTCCCCATAAGCACAAGGTGAAAAGCTTTGGGATGGGATGCTGTGAGGGAACGTTTTCAGAATTATAAAATTATGAAGAGTGGTCCAAAGACCTATCAAAATATCTGGAGTGTATCATTCACAAAAGGACACCTCTCAACATATCTGGACCGTGTATCATTCACAAAGGGAGATCTTCCCTATTATTCAGTAAAGATTGACCCTTCTTGCTATTACTGTCAGAAGTTTTGTCATAGTCATTGAGTACTACTTCAAAGTTCAACAGAAGACAAGAAGGTGAATGAACACAGTTTCTGCCCGTATTTTTTATGTTATCATCACATCCTTTGTGCTTTAACTANTATAAGTTAATTCCTCATTAACATGAAATCTTTCAGGTCTTAATAAGTAACATGCAGGTATCAATGATTGAGATAGATGCATAGAATGGACATGTTTCAAATATATCAAACCCCAAGGTGTGGCTCAGTTCGAACACCACGGACCATTTGGTTTGAGAAAATGTATTCTGTTATCACATTTAATTAGAAAAATGTCACCTAGTTTTATTGTGTTTTCTATTTTCAAAAGTTTACATAGGAGAGTAAAAATAACTTTCTATTCTTTCTTGTTTTGATAATTTGTTTTCACATTTTCATATTCAAACTTTTGAAACAAGAAATATAGGGAAAATAGAAAATGAAAACAAAATTAGTTTTCTTGAACCAAATGGACCCTTAACATGGATGGACATTACTGCAGTGCAGGGTTTCAAAATACACAGGCGTCCTCCTTATCTACTACAACTAAAGATGTCAGTTTTGTTTGAATTAGTTTGATCCAGATTCCAGATACAACTGGAGCCAGAATGATGCAATAACAATATTATGAGGCAAGGTGATAGAGTACAACATAATGCTCTACTTCCATTCCAAAAAAACACAGGAACTGGTAGTGAATAATGGACATTATATCCATCTGGTTCTAAGCTTAAACTCAATACAATCTAACATAATGAGGAAAACATCACATAGACACAAATGGAAACACTGATGTAGATCACCGTGTTGAGCAGGTATAGCATCCCAATTATTGTAACAGCCCATAAAAAATACACTTAGTTAAGAATTTTATTGTCTAGTTTTCTGATTTGATGTTTGCAACAAGAAGAAGCCTAAGAAGTAAAATCATGTACCAAGAAATTGAACTAGCACTAAATAATGAATGAATACTACGCACCACTAGATGTGAGCATGCTCAACAATTTACAATGCATTCCCAACAATTACATCATATTTTATATCACTGGAGTAAATGCCAAAAATTAGTTAATATCTCTAGGCATTAATAATTCGTACTTTAAAAAGTGGTCCTTGATGCATTTGAAGTTGCACCAAACAATGACAAAAATTACTGAAAAGATTGAAGTTTGAACTTGGGTGAATCAGACATGACTGTGCAGGATTGGCAAAGACGACTGGAGATTAATTGAAACACATCAGAAAAAGAGTTCATGTGAGGAGAGACAAGATCCAAAGACAAAAGGGGATATCATCCGGGAGATATCACAGTAGTAGAAATCAATAAAAGAGATTAACAGAATAAGAACCAAAACTCTGAAAAAACGAGTGGAGGATGAAAAAGTCTGAAGAGAAACATGGGTGTTAGTGCATGCCCATGATGTCACAGTGATGGAAGAAACCAATGAAATAGATTGTCAAGAACTACCAGAAGGAGCACACAGTAGTCAGAAAAATTCTTGAAACATGTTGATAAAATGCATGCTGAAAGCTAGGATGGAGAAGGAGACCACCAGAATGAAAAATACAAACAGAAGAAGCCTGGACCAGCAGGAAGGAATAGCATAGTGCAAGGGTGTTAAAACGAAAAAAGACCTAAAAGGGTTAACATAACATAAAAGACAATTAATTTACAAGGATAATCATGAACTTAAAATATAACTCCAAATTTTAGGGTGCTCAGTAGCAAAGTAGTGACAGGACGGATCATGAAGAATGGTGCCACTCTAATCTCATGATGAGACCAAATAATGATGTGTTACAATGTATTTGTTGTATTTAATATGTTCTTGAAACCTATAGCATAGCTCTGATTTATATAATCATAATCCTAGCAAATTATGAAAGTAAATCACGATTAAAAAGAATATGATTGGGGGACTACTTCTAGAGAATTATCTAACACTAAAAATTATTGAATATTTGGTAGCAAGTCTAGGCAAAGGATATGTTTGATCAACTCCATCAACATCCTATTTTCTAGTTTCCCTTTTGTCATTCTTATGGTTTAATCCACCATTTACCTTTTCAAGTTTCACTTTTTCAAAAAAAGTTTCTGACGGTATGCAAGCTGTCCAATTTACCAAGGAACCATATACAGCTTTAGGTCAACCGATGGGTTTTGGATACAAATGTTTATAATGATATCAATAAAAGGAAATCAAAAAAAGAACCAATTAATCATTCGATTATTGAGGCTCAATTCTACTACAATCACTGCAACAAAGCAGTGAGAAAATAGAAGCAAAGTAAGTGAAAAAATTGAAAATTAGTCGGGTGATATCAGTAGGCATTGAATCGAATTCTAAATTCATACTTCAAAAAGTGGTTCATGATGCATTGGGTGGGGGCCTTGTGCAACTAGATGGTAAATACATTTCTGTGCTCTACTTCCATGAACAAGAACATAAATTAATGCCAAAATTCACTGAATTTTTATGAGATCGAAATGAATCAGTCCATACCTCACAAAGCCATTGTTGTCTATGTCTGCAGCAAGAAACTCAGAAACAGTCATATCCTGACCAAGAATCCACTTCGCCATCATCCTGTGCCGCTTATCCACTCTTGCCTCAGCCAAATAGAGGAACGCTCGAGCCACGGCAAGAGTTGACACGAGCAACCAAATTGCAGCAAAGATCCTGCCATGCATGGTCTTGAAAGCATGGTCTCCATACCCAACCGTAGTAACCGACATAACTGAAAGATAAAAAGAGTCCAACCAACCAAGCTTCTCAACAAAATGCATAACCGCCACACCTACCCCAATACAAATCACCACAACTCCCAACGCCAGCGCCACCTTCAATCGAATCCTCATCCTCCCTTTCTTCACATCAATTATATAAGACTTTCCATCCTTCTCACCCCTCCTCCCCTTCACTGCCGTCAACATATGATTCTCCTGCAAATCAAGCACATAGCTAACCATCCCACTCAGCAATATGTCTATAAATCCAAACCCCACCAACACAAACAATATAGAGAAAAGTTTAGTGGCTGTGCTATTCGGAGTGATGTCACCATATCCTATTGTGCACATTGTGACTATACAAAAATACAATGCATCGACTACAGGATGAGTCTCGGAAGCTGAAAAATTATGACGATTGAACCAATAAATGACAACCCCTAATGCCAAATAAAGAGCAAGAAGAATAACACCCTGGCGAACAATACTCTGGCTGCCAAATTTCGGCCTTGGCACAGAGGATTGGGGGTTGAAATCGCTGATCACCGCCATGGCCGGCGCGGTTTTGGAGCGATGAAGGTTTGTTTTCCGCCAGGAATAATTGGGGTCAAGGAGCCAAGAGGATGGTTGTTGGGACTGGGAATCAAACCGTGATGGCGATGCACAGTCCTGCGAGGTAGAAGAGGAACATTTTGGGGAATTGAGGGGGAGTATTAAGGCATCGGCCAAAGGTGAAGGGTCCCTTGGGGTAGCACAAGCAGGACCAAAGATGAGACGGTCCTTGAATTCCATTGGGGTCATTGGAAGAACCATGTCCTCGTGCTCTGGCAAGGGACATAGCGGTGACAATGCCAGGGGCTTCTTTCTGGGGCTGAAATATGGAAGCAGAGGTTCCTTTTCCATAAGGGTATAAAATTTTCAGAGTTCAGAGAAAGATAAACGATTGAACGCAGGGAAAGACGGTGGCTTTGGAGAAAGGGAGAGTTTTTGGGAGAAGGGTGTGTTTGGGAATGGAGGTAAAATTGCTTCTGGAAATGCAATAGAGAGTCTTTGTTGTGATAAGAGTTTTTGATGAACAAATTGAGGATGGAAGTTATAAAAGATAGAGAGAAGAAAGATGTTTGCTTTGCATTTGCAGTACATAACATAACATAACATGGGTACAAGAAGAAGGACGGTGTTGACGTGGGAGGTGACAAAACATGTTTTCTGTGATACATTGATTTGAGTACCACTCGTTCCCCTGGTAGATGCTACACTCACGCGCTTCTTGGTGGCAAGTTGCCCAAATCCTTTTTTTTTTTTACGAGATTATCTTCTCTTGGAATTAATAAATACCTCAAATTATTACCTTATTCATAATTTATTTCTTAGACTCACACGACGTTTCATAATGTTTAATATTTTACTAATAAAAAACACACATTTGACCTCATTAATAGATTGAATTTTTATTAACTAAGAAATATTTTAAATCTATAGCGCTTTTTCTAAAAAATAAATAAATAAATCTCTCATTTTTCTATTAAAATTTTAGGTAATTATATATATTAATAGACAAATACATAAAGTATAAAATTGTTATTAAAATAGTTTATCTGAAAATATATATTTATTATAAGTTCAAAATTTATTCAAAATATACTTTATCAAAAACTTAAAATTTATGTAATTAGTATATTAACACGTGAAACTTATTAATAATAGACAATTAAATATAAATTTACACATTTGTTAGAAAAACATTCTAAGCTTTATTAATAATATCAAGTTTTGGTATATTTAATAAGTTTATCAAATGAAAAAAAAAATCGTTTCTAGTTAAATAGATGTAATTTGTCATTTATAAGATAATTGGTAAAGATCTAATAAAAAAAAATGATATTTTAGAAGTGATAAAGGTTTAAATTTTGAATCGTCTTTGATTATTATATGTTAAAATTATGTTAAAATTTTGATATCTTGTATGGTTTAGATTTGAGGTGAATTTAGTCATTAAATTGTGTATAATCTTATGGTTAGTTGTTTTGGCATTTGTGATGTTAGACTGATTTTACAGGGTTGGAATGACATAAATTTGTAGAATTCTGTTTTACAGACTCATTAGAGAGACATACTTGTTGGGTGAAGTCAAAGTCAAAGAGTTACTGAGTTGGTAGTCGTTAGATGAAAAAAATCTCACTAGGCGAGACCAAAGTTAGAGAGGTCACTTACTTGACAATCGTTGGGCGAGAATATACTCGTTAGACAACTTTTGAGAGAATTTAAATTTGTAAGTTCCAGTGGTATTCTCGCTAAGCTAGCTATTTGGTCGTTGGACGAGTATGTTGTTAGGCACTACACACTGAGTGAACAAATTTGGTGGCAGAGCACGTGTACTATCAGACACTACTCGCTAAGTGAACAAATCTAGTGGTTGAGCGAGTGTATTGTCATGCACTACTTGCTAAGCAAGTAGGTGTTGTGGCTAAGCGAAAATACTAGAATTTTCACTAAATTTGCATATATCTCTTATGATGTGTTTAATATGTGTGATTATGTAAATGTTAAAACAATGATTGGTTTATAATATGATATATGAATGTTGGTACTAATGGTTGATTTATAATATGATAAGGGTAAGGTATGTGGTGAGAGAAGTAAGAGGTCATAATCTAGAGATTTTACCTTGGCCAAAGGCATTAACATAACCTTATAGGATAAAACCCATTGGTAATGACTCTTCAAAGCAGTAGAAAAGACCACAAGTACATAACTCGTCAGAGTTTGATATCAATACATATATTTGGATGGTGAACTCTAGAACGAATGCTTGCATGTTTTAGGATTTGTTGATATAAATGTTTACATGTGTTAATATCTTTATTAATGATGTATGATTTCTCTTTGTGGTACATTGGCTTACCCTTTCTTTTTTTGTTTGTTTGTCTATTTGTCCTTCTTGTTTGTAATTATCACCTTAATGACATTAACAGATGAAGATGTTCAAAGTAGATTCGGTGCAGAGTAAGGGAGATACAGTAACATAGTTAGGATTAGTTTTTGTTATGTATAATCCTTTATCTTTTGAAAAAATCTAGCTTTTGTTTATGCGTATATATAACTTTTTATACTCAATACATGCTTTATGGATGATTGTAATATAGTAGTTGTATATCTATCTCACATGTTTGTTGATTATCATTTATATAACTTTTATATAATATTTGTATGTTTATCGCCCTTTAAGCTCGTAACATGTGGCACCTCCAAGCTTGTCGGTCTTCGTACCATTAAGGCTCTTCAACCGTCTTGCCATCAAGGTTGTTGCTTTTTTATATGGGCTTGCTCCGCATTTGCATGGAGTGGTTTCTTCCTTCATCATTCTTTTTGTCATATTGAAGCTTGTAGTTGTTGACCCATTCGAAGTCACTGCCATTTGTCAACACCGCTTTATGTGTCATCGTTATTAGTTGCGCACCAAACCATCAATGTTAAAAAGAACTATTAAAAAATGTCATCATTAGTCGTCACTGTTGCTAGTTTGATACCAAATGACAATGATTGTCATTTAACTATTGTTAAAAAGGAAAACTGATGATGATGGTTGGATTAACGACAGTTCTATGATTGTCCTTGAAAGTCCTTTGTAACCGTTGTTAAAAGCCCCATCTATATTAGTATTGGTATCACAACATATCTTTTAGGGTAAGTTCTTACGGAGACCACAGGTTATAACCATTAGAATAGTCCAAAGCCCAAAAACTTGTTTCACAAAAAGCTCATTGGGATCTTAAAAGTGGGTAAACTAGAGCTATAATAATATAGTGTGATAAAAAATAAGAACATCATTGTTGTTAGAGCCTATCATTCCATGTCAATCTTAACTAGAGAACTCAAAGTAGAAGAACCTAAAGAAAAATCTTCAAATGATGTTAATTTTGAAGTAAATGATGAAATTTCCTTCATCTCAAGCAAAATCCACCACGTATGAAAAAAAAAGAGATTTTAGAGGAAGAAAGGTTCAACAAGAATAGGAGATCAAAGATAAGAAAGCATAAGTCGTTTCCCACGAGTATTAGAAGTTTAAACACTTTAGGTATGAATTTATAAAGGTCAACTAAAGCCAAGAAAAGTAAATATATGTAACACCTTGTTTTAAGAATGAAGTGTGTTTATGTGTATGTGCGTGTTGAAATTTTTAAGTTTCTCTTTTAATGTAATTTAAGACTCTTGAAATACTAAGATAAAATTAAATTAAACATATTAATTTAAATATGAAAAATATAGTCCAATAAATATTAAAGCATAATTGAATTAAGAAATAAAAATAAAAATATAAGACTCATGGAAGTTCTCACTAATTTAATTGTAAGTAAAATGAGTCATAAAATGTTTTAGATGAGTTAAGTGTTGTTTTCCTTGTTAGTTCAAGGGAAATGTCATTAATAAAAAGAGAAGAACGAAACATACACCCTTTGTGATTGCTTTATGATTATTTTGTGTGTTTTATTTAAAACCTCTTTGAGACAAGGGGACTTCCTTTCACTGTTTAAACTTATTACTTAGAACATGTGTCATGAGTGTTGAAATTTTTTTACACTTTTACAATAATGTAGAATTATAATTAGATAGTTTATAGGATAGAAATGGATTACTTAAATATGAAAACATAAAATTAGATTCAAAATCCACTTAAAATAGAGTTATATTTATGAAATAAACAAACTTTTGTATTTAATTATAGTTTTTTAAAGATTAAGAGTTATTCGTTTTTGGAGTTACACTTATTTTGCTTCATATTGTTATACATTATAACTTCAATTTCAATTTAGGTGATGGTATGATTTGTGGAGATTGGTTGTATGATAAACTTTATGATAAAAGACTAATGATTATTAACTTATTTATCATTGGGATACAACTTTAGCTAAGTTTGGAGAGCTTGACTCCCAACAATTGTTTGTATTGAATTTGATTTGATTTAGTTAATGGCATGAATGTTATAATTGTTATTTTTATTTTGTTTCAATTTTTAGGATGCTTGTGTTATAGTTGTTATGTTGTCAAATTTTTTTGAGCTATGTAACTTTATTTATTTACATTCGGTTTATATGCATGACTTGATATATGTGATTACATAAGTTCGTTTGTAGAAGAAGCTTGTAGTGTAAATTATTTTAATGACATTAAAGTAGTGAAATAAAGTTTCTTTTATAAAAAAGTGAGCTACCTAGAAATAACTAGTTTTTATTGTGTGAGAATTTAAAGTAGTCACATTGTTTACTTAAAATTTGTGGTAGAACTACAGATAGATTGAGGTATAAAGTTTAGAGATGATTTTTGAAAATCTAAGGGATAAGGGTGATGAATTGGATTATCTAGGGGTTGATGATGATCTCTTGATACAAGTTGATATAGTAAGTAATAGACATATATGGGATTATAATTGGTCAAAATGAATTATGACTACAATTAAAGGTAAAAGACACTTTTATGGTTGAAGTCTCTTGAAAGAACTCAAAAGAAAAACTTGAATTTGCTTCACCAAAGTACAAGAAATGAATTTTATCCATGCCACTTGAACTCTTATAAGATAAGTGTAAAGTCCCCACTTGAACTCCTTCTTTCAACATAAGAGAATCAACTGAAACTCTTGCCTCGTCATGGTTTATGTTATTCTTCTTCATTTGAGGTGTCCAACTGTGTAGGATTCCATCACTTCTAAATAGAGCAATCACACTAGCAAATACGATAGTTCAATTATAATACAAAGTATCGTATCTAGTGTTGTCAAAACGGGCCACCTGGCCCGACCTGGTCCAGCCCACCACAGGTTGACCACTTAGTGAGTCTACCCAACCTGACTCATTTATTAGTGAGCTAGAAAAATTTGAACCTGACCTGAGCCACCACAAGTTGGTGGGTAAACGGGTTGGCTCACTGGCTCACTTAATTACAATTTTTTAAAATAAAAAATTACAAACTTTCTATAATTCAAATCTAAACAAATTTCACTCCCAAGTTTCACTCCCCACATGGGGTGTTTAATTAGTTTTGAAAACAGAGAACTTAAATAATTTTTTCAAACAAAACAAAATAATAAATATTTTTTTATAAAATTAAAATTAAATTTTAATAAAATAAAATTAGGTAGGTGGGTTGGTGAGCTAACCCGGCCCACCACGGGTTCAATCCGGATGAGTCGAGTTTAAATGAGTTGGGTTGAAATCTGACTCGAATAATAAAATACAATTTTTTTAAACTCAACCCGACTTGAACTCGTGGTGGACCGAGTTAACTCGCAGATTGTAACGTATTTTGAGAACTCTAATCATATCCACATAAATTTGATCCATCTTTATAAAAACTATAATGTTATTTGGATTATAACTTTAACAAATTAGTTGTAAAATCCATAATTCAAAGTCAAAACATAAATTTCAAAGTTAAAACAAATAAATTGTATGAAATTTATATAAGTTCAGATAAATATTAAATTTTCTTATTATATTTTAATGAGATTTAATAGAATGATTATGTTATTTTATCAATCTTTATTGAATTAAAGAGATCATTTACAAGTATTTAATCTAACTTTATAGATAAATAAATATTCATTTATAAATACAAAAAGTGTGTATGAACATTATAAAAAAATCATTAAATAATAATAAATTTTAGAGATTAAAAATAATTAATCATTGTAGTGACTAATTTAAATATCAATTTATATACCAAAAATTATTAATATATAAAATAATTTTTATCATAAATAAAAAACTATAATTGATTTTTGAATTAGAATATAAATTGATTTATAGCAGCATTAACTCCTAAGAATTTAGTTACAAAGAAAATATTTTCAAATTAAATCATAGAAAGGACTATTTTAGATATTAATAATTTTTAATTTATAAATTGGTATGTAAATTAATTACTATAATTATTATTTATTTTTTCTTTTTAAAATTGGTTGTTATTTAATAATCATTATTTTTAGTAAAATGAAATTATAATCTATGAGTGAGAAGAAAGTTGTTTATCTCATAAAGTGAGCTATTACGATGTTAAAAGGTATCGCAAAGCTGGTTGGGAATTGAATTGAATGAAGTGGTGTGAAAATGAAATGGAAACATTTCTGTCTGATTGCAACAAAAGCGGAAAAGAGCGATTGCGTGTTTGGATTCACGTGAAAAGAAAAGCTACTTTTGAATCATTTTCTTATCTTCATTTTGGATTACACTTTAATCTATATTAGCTTCTGAGGGCCCAATGGCCATGCTTTCATGTATGAATGCGACATCGTCAACGTACTTAAACGCGGCTTTAGATTATTTTTGTTTTTGAAACACTTCTTTCACGGCTGTTATTATAAGTGTTTTGATTTTTTTTTCTTTTTTTCTAACGCGATTATACGCATTAAGACTGGAGCTGATTTAGGAGTGATGAATGAATGTCTCAAATTTGCTTAAGTATATAATGTTTCATTTTTAATTGTAGTTATAAAATGTGTATTGTATTTTGTATTGGATATATGTCATGTTAATGAATTATGCAAACAAACAATTAATAATTCTTAATAGATTGATTAAGATAGTTATTGAGATAGTTACAACTGAATTGCAGTTAATAAAATAATGAAAGTCGTTTATTGGTAATGAGTCAGATTTAAGGATAAACTCATTTCAATATATAAAATATATGTTTGACAAACAGGTCAAAGAACTAATTCTGAGTACTCATTTACTATTAAACATTATCATGTAAAGTCAATGACTTGAGTGTTAGAATGTCTTTGATAGGTACCTTCCCACATGGCTTGGACAAGGAGGAGAGGGAGCGAACAACGCAATTTAGATAATGGAAGACCATCAGGAAGCTCATTCAGTCTTCAGAACAACTCAGAGTGCTTTGAGTAAGGGATCTCAACTCTTAGAGTAAGAAACTCGACGAATGCTCGGTTTCAATATCACTACTTCGGCTAAGGCCCAGTCTCTTGATACAAATCTCATAACAACAACATCAACAATTGCAACAATAGCATTAACTAGACGCCCACCGCTGCATCTTCTTTCGCAAATTCTTATGCGTCCTCAATCCTTCACCCGGTCTTGACTCATAAGAAAAGGGCAAATAAAGTTGCATTAGCCAAAGAAACATCTTCATGCTTCGATGCCTAAGATATAGTAGAAAGAATACTCAAAGCCCATTTAGAAATAGATTCATTCAAAGGTGTGTTGCAATCTTCTAATGGCAACCGCACCACCAAACTTGCATGCCATTTTACAAATCTCTCGAGTGCCATTAAAGCAACCATGATTGCGTGACCATCTCAATCCAATTCCTGAATACGAGCTTTATTTGGTTCCAATGTTGTTGCCCAATTTGCCAATGCCCATGTAGCAAAAGAACAACAACCTGCTCATGTGCAAATCATTCTAGAGACCAGGAACAACAGAAGAGGCACAAAGCAAGTCACGATCCTCCTGCATGCACTCACGCTACCCACGCTTGTGCCTGTGCACCCTCTCGCACTACCCTGGGCCTACCAACACACCCCTAGACATGGCTTGACCCACGCTCAGGGTCAGTGATGAATTAATATTTTCTACTATTCACCTAGCTTATTGTACTACATTTGATTAGGGAATAGTGCTTAATTTTCAAATATTTCCTCAATTTTGATATTTGGGCTTAATTTGACCAGTAATTCTTAATTTGAAATTTTTTACCCTAGACACTTTAGAGATACAATGATAGAGCATGTGTGAGGTTCAATTGCTTCTGAATTCACCTCTTGAGTTGATTGATTGTTTTGCCATGTATGGAATTGCTTGGATGATTTCCATGAGTATTTACTTTCTCTTATTATCTGTGTGTTGGATGATGTTTACTCTTTTCTTTTTCCAACATTCATTGAGGATTGTGTAAATATGTTTGTGAGTCTTTTTGTTTTTGTGTGTTGAGGTTGTGTCACTTCCCTAATGTCCTTTGATGTGTTCCCTTGATCTGTGTCTTGATTTTTCCCAGGAGTGCAAACTAAGTATGGTATATTTTGATGAATCAATATTTTCTACTATTCACTTAGCTTATTGTACTACATTTGATTAGGGAATTGTGCTTAATTGTCAAATATTTCCTCAGTTTTGATATTTGGGCTTAATTTGACCAATAATTCTTATTTTCATTAATTTAAATTATCTGAGGCTAATTATTTCCATTATTAATTGCAGGAAATTGTTTGGAATATTATTTTAGGACTTCAAGACGGTAAGAATGTCAACAACCACTCTCTACATAGGCTGCTCGGTGAGGAACGTTCTTCGTGAACTCTCATGTGTGTTTCTTCGACCTAGGAAACGTTCTAAATGAACTCCTAGAGTTTGTCGCTCTGTCCAAAGAGGAACAACGACTTAAAGCACATTAAAAACAAGTTCCCTAATACAACGTGAACGACTTCTCTTAAGCTCATAATAATCCCTGCGCACCTCTTCCAATAAAGAGCTATGGATACCTGTCAGGCCAATGGACTGGGCAATCAAACAATTAACAACTCTTAACCGATCAGTTAAGATAACCGTTGAGGTAGTTACATCTAATTAGCAGTTAATAAAATAATGAAAGTCGTTTATTGGTAATGGGTTAAATCTAAGGGTAAGCCCATTTTAATATATATAAATATATGTTTCACAAGCAAGTCAGGGAACCAATTCTGAGTACTCATTTACTATTAAACATTATTACGCAAAATCACTGACTTGAGCATCAGAGTGTCTTTGACAGGTACCACCTCACATGGCTTGGATAAGGAGGACAGGGAGCGAACAATGTAATTTGGATAATGGAAGATCATTAGGAAGTTCATTCAGTCTTCAAAACAACTTGGAGTTCTTTGAGTAAGGGATCTCAACTCTTACCTGAAACACATTTATTTTTATTACAATATTTTATCTTGATGTTCTATTAAAAAACTTAAATCTTGATGTTTGATTATAGAAAATACTAATGTTATAGTTAAAGAGTAGTAACATTAACCACACACTCAGAAAATATGATCTTTCTTTTTCTTAATTCCTTCAACCTATCTTATTTATGTTCTCCTCGACTCTTAGTTTTTTTTGTCTTTATTATTTCTCGACGTCCAAATTACTCTCATCATGTTCTCTTTAATGTCATGTCTTTACTATCTATCTCTATGTCTTTTATGAATTATCATCCTAATCATCATTGATGAGATCAAGCTTACCCTTATCCTTATGATGAATATTAGTTTGATTGGTCCAATGCACATCGGGCCTAATTAGACCTAACACCACACAATCCCTTAGTCTAAACCCAAAATGATACAATCATGTCCAAGAAAGTACGATCTTTTCTAAATTTGAATCTTCAAAGGGCACAATAAAAAATACTAAGACTAATCAAACACTTAGAAAATATGATCTTTCTTTTTCTTAGTTCCTTCAACCTGTCTTATTTATGTCCTCCTCGACGCCTAGTTTTCTTCTCTTTATTATTTCTCGACATCCAAATTATTCTCATCATGTTGTCTTTATTGTCTTGTCTTTACTACCTAACTCTATGATTTCTATGAATTATAATCCTAATCCTTATTGGTGAGATCGAGCTTATCCTTACCCTTATGATCAATATTAGTCTGATTGGCCCATCGACATCGAACCTAATTGGACTTAACATTACACAACCCCCTAGCCTCAACTTGAAAGGTTTAAGGTTAAGAAAATCTCTTCCAAGAAACCGTCACACTTGATTTGATCTTCACCATATCAGTATTAATTTGATTGCCCAATCGACATCAGGCCTAAAATGTGTTTTGGTGTCAAGTCAGGTTAGTTCCTAGCTTTTATACTCACTAAATGAGAGATTGAGGCAAATCCAGTGAAAGGCTTGAAAGAGATGACGCTACATTCAAGTAGATTGTTGAACTAGTTTAATGCGGACTCAAAAAGTATGCAAGCGAACATTTTACATCGTATTGCATTCGACACCCTACATATCAACATTTGAGACCTTCACATGTTGATATGGGCCAAGGGATCCTGATGTCTAGTGAACATGCTTATTTTTTGGAAGACATAATAGAGTGGTATAACCTCCTGTAATATTTCTTCTGTGAATGGTTAGAAATTGGTTCTTAAGTCACCTTCTAAAATGACTCCGCTTTGTCTTTTATTATTCTACAGAGTTCTAATAGACTCTTCTAGCAAACGCTTATATTCTTATTTTCCCTTCTGAGGTCCTCCTGGTGACGTTGGAATTCTTCTTCTCTAGCTTATGCTTCCTCGTTTTGTCTCCTTAGCTCCACAATCATTTTCGTCAATTGGTTAACCGAAGGTTCTCCTTATCTCTCTCCCCCGACCATCATTTCTCTTTATCTTTAGTACTTTGTGGTATAGGACAAGTTTTACTTATCCCATGTTCGGCACCAAAATTTCTAGCTAAAGAGTACTAAGACCGATCAACCAGGAACACTAAAAAAGTATGATCTGTCTTTTTCCTAGCTCTTTCAACCTATCTTATTTTCGTCCTCCTCGACCCCTTAGTTTCTCTATCTTTATTATTTCTCAACACCTAAATTACTCTCATCTTGTTGTTTTTAATGTCTTGTCTTTATTGCCTAACCCTTTGTCTTATGTGAATTATCATCCTAGTCATTGTGAGACCAGGCTTTTCCTTCTCCTTATAATCAATATTAGTTTGATTGACCCAATCGACATCAAGCCTAATTAGATGTAACACCACAACTTGTAAAAAATATTTTTAAGAGGTATATAGAAAAAAAGAGGATACGTAGTCTATTTGATGGACACTAATAAAAATAAAGATTAAATACTATTTTGGTCGACTTTGTTTAGTGTAAGACTATTTTTTTTTCAGATGTTTAATGTGGTCCCTATTTTGATAAATTTTGTTCAGTTTGGTCCTTTTTTGGTAATGTCGTCTAAATTATTAATGGAAGATGAACAATGTGTGCCACGTGTTATTTCGTTGGTTTTTTTTATTAATCTTTTTAAAAACAAATTCTTAATTTAAAAAAGTTGTCCACGTGTCAAGTTAACATTGTGTCATGTGTCAATGTTTATGCCATATGTCAAGCTAGTATTAATGTCACATGTCAAGTTAGTATTAATGTCACATGTCAAGTCAGTATCAATGTCATATCAAGTTAGTATCAGTGCTACCTATGAGTGTTAGTGTCACTTGTTAGTGTCTTGTATTTCATTTAGTCGCAATTTTTGTTAATTTTATTCAATTTAGTCCCAAATTTTGTTAATTTTGTTCAATTCAGTCCCAATTTTAAATTTTAGAAAAAAAATCTTCATTAGTTTTACAATTAGATGATTTTTTTAATTAAAAGAAAAACTCTTCATTATTTTTAAAATTCAAAGGCTGTAAGTGTTAATTTTGTAAACTCCATTACTTAATATGTAATAGATATGTGATTTTAACCAAATAGATTCATTTACGTTTGATGTAAAAGCTTTGATAAAGTACATCCGTTGAAATTGAAGCATAAACTAAAAATCATACGTTGAAGGTTTCGATTATGATAAATTATGAATTATTATAAAATGTATTTAACGCCAAAACAAAATCATAGATTTTGTGTGCATTTTCTATTGAAATATGATATCATAATTCAAATCACAATCAAAATAAATTTTAAAAATACAAGTATAATTTAACTTACAATTAAAATAAATTTAGTAAGTATAATCAATAATACACCAGCATATCAAATATTAATTAAATATAAATATATGTATATAAGAATTTGAATTTTCTCGTGTTCGGCAATGTTTTCAAAAACTTTTATGTTTTAAAATATGTTAAAAGCTTTATTAAAATACTAACATAAGTGTGTTTTAAAGGATCACAAGAAGAAAAACACTGAAAAACTAATAGTTAATCCTTAGTATTTCATTCTCGTATTGGTTACGTATATTGCTAACCATAAACTTTTTTAAAATGAAATCACATAATGATCAAATTCAATAGGAGAGAAAATTTACATTGCTCGAATGATTATATTCCCATAAAAGAGATACTTAATTATGTATTTTCCTCGCTCGAACTACCAAATGTCACTTTATTTAAATATCATTGATTGAATAATATTTGGATGATTGAGCAAATAGACTTTGATACAAAATTCATTTTTTCACCAATTTAGTATAGTTTGAGTGATATATACATATATACCAACACACTAGAAACAATTTTCAAATGTTCCAAAATTCAATGTCTCACATTTCAACCCGTTTTTTTATGCATTTTATTTAAAGTCGAATAGGTTTTCACCCATTTGTTTCCAGCTTTAAACATTGTATAGAAAATGGAAATTTAACTCCAATATTATTAAGACTTTATAAAACAAGTTCAAAATTTCACTCAAATATAACATTTTAAAATGGATAGACATTAAAATATAACATTTTTTGGGTTACTACATCTATAAGGAAATTTTATCAACTTTATACATCTACCATTCAATCAAAGCCAAATAGCCAACTACAATTCACATGAATATAACAAACAAATAACCTCAAACTCCCAAAAACACATATTATCAACTCATACCCCAAGTAAGGAGGTTGAATATCTACTCCTCAACTTCACGTTCAACTAAAAAGAAGAGAGAAAAGAGAAAAATAAAATAAAATAAAACTTACAATTGAAGTTTTTATTGATCAATCAAAACTACCTTTTATCTTGCAAAATTAGAACTCCTGTTAAAAAGTAAAGAAAAGTCAAAGAAATTGAGTGTTATAGAAATCATTGGTTTTACATAAATGAATAATGACTCTATGAGTACAATTGAAAAATCATTTAAGAAATTAAACAAATTGTAATTTTAATTTATTTTTCAAAAGGTTAAATTTGTTGGGCAAGTCTGTTTGTGTTTGTTGGGCGAACGGGTCTTACTAAATGAAAGTTTGTGGCTATAATTTTCATTTTTTGTTATTTTTATGTGTTCTGGGCTTTAAGCTTTATTTTAAGATTTTTAGGTTTTCTTAAACTTATGTGTCTATATATAGAGGTATCAAAAATTGATGTAAACACTTTTGAGTCATGTTATATGCATTTGCATTTTCTAAGAGATAACTCTCGTGGTTTTCAGATGAGAACTTTGATTCTTATCAAAGATTAACATCTTTGTGATGAATCTTCACTTGACTTATCAATATGCTAGATTGTGACATCTCTATCCTTGTCTTATTCTACATTCTTCTCTCATTTCTTTTTGTTGTGCCTCTTAAGGATTTAATTTTAGAAACGATAGTACTCTTTCCTAGACATAACCATATTAGTTAAGTTGAGTCGACTCGGATAAATGTCGAGATTATTCAACCCGAGTTGAAGTTCAACATGAGTCGACCTTTTGAACTTATGAACTGTTTTTTATCTTTACCAATGAGGAATTCCATAATTTGCTTCAAAGGTAAAACCGTGATTGTGATGATACTTGCAATACTTGGTCATGTCTACGTTAGGTGGATTCTGGGATTTCTTGAGTGAGGGGATAAGGGTCGTATAAAATGTCTCATCCAAAACTCATGACTTAGGAACATTGAGCAGGATATATCACGAGAACTTGGCTAGCTTGGGCTCCCTAGGTTGAGGAGCATTCTTCCTTCCTACCTTTCGATCATTGCCCTTCTTCTCGACGAATTACACGACAACTTGCATGCCCTTCGTCCTCACCTTAACTTGGTACTGCTCAACCTCCTCTAGACGCATATGCGTATACTAGTTTTAGGAGTCATGGACAAGTCATTGGCAAACAACCTTAACTTCAACATCGTGATCATGTAGTGGAGCATGACCTCGTGATTCAAATTTATCACCTTCAAAGTCACCTCACTAAACCAGTACACAAAAGCGTGCAATAACTCGTCCCTCCTATTGAATGTTCAAGAGAGTGAACAGGGTGAGGTTGTGACTATGGTTGGTTGCAAACTGGGTAGTGCAAGCCTAGGTTAAGGTATCAAATTCGTCTATGGAATAAGGTGGCTACCTAGTGAAGTACCTGAAAAGCACTAGAAGGGGGTTGAATAGTGTTAATGGAAAACTTTTTCGCAACCTTTATGATATATCACTTTCGTCGAGTACAAGATTTTTCAAGTGAGTTGTTAAATGCCTTGACCTTGTGATTAGTTTTAAACAATAAATTCTTTTCAAGTGTTGTTCAAAATATTTGTTGTAGTGTTTGTAAAGACATCCTCTTTAATGAATAATCGTTTAGTATAGCAACATTTTATGTTCAAAACGAAAATGCAATTGTAGGTTTTATAAGAAAAGCATTGAGAGAAAATTAAATAGTAAATGCACCGATATTTTTATATTGGTTCATTCCAACTAAGCTACGTCCAGTCTCCTCTAACCTTAGAGGGTTCCACTATAATCTTCAATAAGATTACAACTGAGTTTCACCAACTTCTGGTTGTGAAGTATTCTTCACAACTCCTGATATCCCTAGACGCTCCTGGTATCAACCAAATACCATCTAGTTGAGTTTCACTCACTCTAAGAAGATTCGAAGATCAAAGCAAAGTATTATCTAAAGGACATTTTCTTGAAGCCTATATATTGAAGAATTTCGAAGAAAAAGAGCAAGAGAATAAGCACACTAACACGAAGGAAAATATTTGTGAATAAAAGCAAAGCTTAAAGGAGAAGGAAAACACTCTCAAGCTTCATAGAATCTTACTGTTGTAAGAAGAAAGAAAACTCTGAGTCTATTAGATTGAATTGTATTGTATTCACATCCTCTTTGCGAGAGTAATTGTCTTCAATCACTTAACGCTTAACTCAGTGGTGTTAAACGATAGCTAGACAAGTTTGTCTAGTGAAACCAGGAGTGGGTGAAACTCAACTAGACATTGTATCGGGAAGATACTAGGAGTGTCTAAGGATACTAGGAGTAGTGAAGAATATTGGACAACTAGGAGTGGGTGAAACTCGATTCTAGTCAGAGTAACGGGGCTTACTTGGATGACTAGATGATACCAAGAGTGGTGAGAATACTCAGTTGTAATCTTGTTGAAGATTATAGTGGAACCCTCTAAAAGGTCTTACAGGAGAATTTGATGTAGCTCGATGGAGTGAACTAGTATAAAAATAATTGTGCGTTTATTACTTTAATCTTGCTAAGCATTTTTCTTACAAACCCTACAATTGCATATTATCTTAAACATTATAAAAGCTCCTGTTACCAAATGCTATTTTTATCAAGAGCTAGCTTTATCAAAACGCTGCAAGAAATTTGATTAGACAATTGAAAAATATTTCTTTGAGAAATTGTAGTTTAAACAAAACCTTCAAGTCAAACATTTAACAACTTATATAAATCTTTTAATCTTTTACAAGGCTATTAAACTATCTCCTTTGCAAAAAGTTTTCGTATAACACTATTCAACCCCCCTTCCATTATCTTCCAGGTACTACATATAAAAGATTCTTCGACACTCAAATTAGTACTTGGTTAGAGATTCTCATCAAATTTGGATGAATGTCAAAAAGTGAAGTCAAAGTTTGATTAAAATAATATTTATAGTTATATTTTGCTGACCATGGGCCCTCATCTAGATTGGCCACAATTATGAGCCTATAGACCAAAAGACCCAATGGTCAACTTACTTGTGGGAAACTATACTTGTTATTTTAACCAAGTTATCCAATGTCTCCGGAAAGCACTAGAAGGTACCCATAGGCAATATCCTAACTCAACTAGAAACATGGTTGGCAGAGGATAGATCCAGGTTGGAAAACATAGTACTTGGTATCCAATATCTAGTATTCACTATTGATCATTGAACTTACTCTTTTAATAATACAATCCTCGTTATTCAGTACTCCTCCTATCAATTATGGTGACTCTAAGTTATCTAGTATCAAATAAACAATTTCCCGTCATTTAATCAAAATTATTTTAAGTCTAAAGTTTTGATATATAAAATATTTAATTTTGTTTGATAGTTAAAATAGTTTTTTTTAGTATAAATTCTAGGGAAGGAGCGTCGAATTTTGTGAATATAAAATGCAATTTCCAACGCATTTCAAGAGGCAAAGTTATGTTTTGACACTTCCACCAACAAAAACACTACTTTGAAAAGTTTATTTTCATAATATATATTAATAATTTAACTTAAAAATAGAAAATGTAATTAAAATATTAATATAATGAGTTATATTAATAATTTAACTTAAAAATAGAAAATGTAATTAAAATAGTAATGCTAGCTTTTTTATTTTTACCAAAGTCATTTATTTAAGATAATTTTTTTTCCAGAAAATTGAGGAAGACAAACATACAAAATTCAAAAGAATAAAATGTATAATCACGCATAAAATAATTTGTGATATAAATATCTAAATTAATATGAAGTTTAAATGGAAAATTATTATAAAATTATATTTTGCAATCAATTAATGTAGGTGTTTCGGGTATGGGTCGAGATCAACGGTCTAAGTTCATGTGTTGTCTAAAATTCGAATGTTATTTTGAAATCCAAGTATTGGTCAAGCTGATCGTCTAAACCACTCAAAGGGTACCTGCAGAAAGCACTACGATGTAAAAGTCAGCTCAACGTTGGCAATTAATAATTAATGGCATAGTAAATGCAAAATTACATGCCTCCTTGCCTCAAACCTCTATTTATAGGTTATGGGATGAACTTTTAATTAAAGTTGGTCTAATCACAACCCAATTTTGAATAAACATACTTTACTTCTAAGTTGATTAACATTAAGGTTAATGTGTGATAGGAAATAATATATTTGATTATAGTTTACCTTATTTAGTTTCTGCATAATTGATTTTGTCTTAAATAATTGATATATTCTTTCCTTAATTATGGTTATGTACATTCTATATATTCTACGTTGGTTACTTTTTCAAGATCAATAAAACACATTTGTTACAATCCTTACATGGTATCAGCCTAATTTCGATCCTTCCTTACCCTTTCTTCTTTTCTTTTCTTCCCTATGGCTAATACTGATGGTGCTTTTTCCTTTAACACCATGATCCACATGTTAAACATACGCCTCACTTCAACCAATTTCATTATCTGGCGTCGTCAGCTCCTTCCTCTTCTCGAAGGACAGGCCCTTTATGGTCATATTGATGGCTCAATCATAACTCCTCCTGCGAAATTGCCTACTGCTGATGGATCTTTGACGGTTCCTAATCCAGCCTTTATTATGTGGAAACAACAAGATCAAAGACTTGTAAGTCTTCTTCAGGCCTCCCTTACTGAAGAGACTCTAGCAGAAGTACTGCACTGTGACACCGCACAGCAGATCTGGACTACTCTTGAATCCCTCTACTGTGGTGACTCCAAGCAAAGAGAAATTGGGATCAGAGATCAACTGTTGCACCTTACAAAAGGCTCATCCACTGTCAGGGAGTTTTCCAAAACGTTTCGAGGCTTATGTGATCAACTCAGCCTTATGGGTAGACCAGTGGATGATTTAGATAAATTACACTGGTTTTTATGGGATTTAGGTTCCACTTTCACTAGCTTTGGTGCATCTCAATTAGCCATGCGACCACTGCCTGTTTTTCGTGATCTTCTTTCTGCTGCTGAGAGTTTTGAAATGTATTTACATGCCGTTGAAT
>NW_014542925.1:1678406-1680423 GCF_000741045.1 Vigna radiata var. radiata | reverse complement strand
AACCTTTTTAACCACATCATCACCAACGTTCAAAGTTTTCTCCCAAGAGAATATTCTAAAGCAAGACTTCCCAAAAATCAAATGACTGTTCCGCAAATGCCAAACCATTTTCTCTCCAAAAATANTAAACGTTCCAGCTAAGCTTAAAAAAATGTGACAACAGCTGCCCTTCAAAGGGATGCACCGCTTCTAAGGAAAAGAAAGGAGGAGCTTCTAAAATTTTATCACCCAATGACCCGTGAACAACCAAAAACTTCACCCTGGGAAAACACTCCAGCCAATATCTCCAAGTGCAAAGTGTGTGATGGTCCCTTGCAACTTACAATTCCCATTGCCGAGAGAGAGTTCTCATAAAAACGTTGCGGACAATTTCTATGCAAAACAAAAGTGACGGCTGTTAGGGTTCTAATCCCTAGGGCCAAGTGTCCTAAACTGAGGTGAGGTCCACCCTAAAAGAACAAAACCCTAGGAACACATCATGTTTTTTTTACAATTTGGGCTTTGCCTACACTACCAAAAACTAGCCCAATTATTACAAAACTTCATNAACAAAATCTAAATTACTAAGCTAAGCTAGATTAATTCTAATTTGTCTTGTGGAAATTCTTCAATTGCTTGGTGCCCTTCTAAAAGTCCCAAAGTATAGTTCCAAAATTGCCCTGAAAATAGAAATAGGAATAATTAAGCGTAAATAATTCAAATTAATTAAAATATGTATTATTGGTCTAATTAAGCCCAAATGGTGAAAATGACACAATAACTAAGAATTAAGCNCAAATAATCAACACAATTCGGCGCGAAAAACTAAGTTAATGGTACAAAATATCGACTCATCAAAATAGACCACACTTAGTCTTTTGCACTCCTGGGCAAAATCAAGACGCAAAACAGGGAACAACACTGAGGACATCAGGAAGTGACACGGACACAACAGACAAACGACAACGACTCACAAGGACAAACATAGAGTTGCATAGTTCTCACAAAATCTGGACAGTGAAAGGCATAGGCAGAGTTCCACATAGAGTCAATGAAAGCAGATACTCACAGAATCATCCAAGCAGTTCAATACATGGAAAACAGTCAATCAGTTCAAGAGGTGAATCAAGAGCAACAGAGCCTCACAGATGCACAAAATCGGTGTTTCTCTCAAGTGTTTAAGGTATATCAATGTCACTCGATGCACTCAAGAAAGCAAACACAAATAGACTTGGCAAGCCTCTAATATCAACACTCAAGCACACATGCATGTTTAAATCAAAAGGTCTTTTCATGGTTGTAATGGGACCAAGGACAAGGGAGGATATCATATGGATGAGAAGCTACAAACCAAAGGAAATAGAGGAGCAATGGGGAACAAGTGTAAACACAGTCAAATCACACCCAATATTGATTTCGAATGTTGTGAGAGAATTTCAAGGAGAAATTTTGTGATGTGATAAGGTTTAGTGTATGCATTGACATATGAGAATTGTAAGGCCCCTTCAAGGGGTCACAATTTATTACAAAAGATCGATAAATTTCAAGGCTTTCTTATAGCGTGGAAACGTATTTTCAAAAACCTTAATATTTAAAACTTGCATAACATAATAGTTCCAAAACACTTGTTCAATTGTTTTATTTAAAACAATAAAAATAACGAAGGAAATAGAATAACTCCAATTACATTGTCTTAAAAATTCAATTGCAATAGCTTTACATAAAAATCTCAAGTATATCCCCCGTCATCTCTCGGATCTATCATGCTTCAACATCATCTACAAGATCGTTTGCTCACGTATAATACATTATACGATCATCACCGATAATTTCATTCACAAACTCACAAATACAAAGATGTATGGGTAAGCTATCGATAAAAAAAATCATAATAATAAGATATAAACACATTGATTATATCAACCACAACTACCACNCCATACCCAATAGTAATAACAACAAGATTCTTAATCCTCTAACATAACAATTCAATCACAGTAAGTTACTCAATCCTCGAACCTCGATCCTTGATTCTCGA
>NW_014542925.1:1675432-1677331 GCF_000741045.1 Vigna radiata var. radiata | reverse complement strand
TTTGAGACCTTATATAATACTCCTCCTAATTATGCTCACTTTCATCCTTTGGGCTGCCGGGTTTATCCTTGTCTTCGTGACTATGCCACTAACAAATTGTCTCCTCGCAGTGCACCTTGTATTTTTCTTGGATACAGCAGCAACCATAAAGGATTTCAATGTTTGGATCCTTCAACCTCCCGCTTATACGTAACAAGACATGCCAAGTTTGATGAACTTTATTTTCCGTGTTCAAAAACAGGAACTATATCTCCAATTTATACCATATAGAAAGTATTTGAAATGAATTGCAATCTGATTGCTGGAATTTATTTGAACCCAAAGAAAAATGTTGCTAAATAAATGTGAAGATAGAAGAGGAGGGATGCCCAAGTTTATGGTATCAGCCTAAAACGATCCTCTTCGTTTTTTTTTTCCTCAACACAGGACGTCGCTCCTTCTTTTTTATTTTTTTGCCTCCCATGGCCAACAACAACTCTTCATCTATTAGCAACCCTCATGAGCCATCAAAACCATTCACTTGTATCACCCTTAGTAGTGTCACCAAGCTTCTACCCTCAAATTACCTCACTTGGAAACTTCAAGTTGAAGCTCTTCTTGATGGCTATGATATTCTCAAATATTTAGATGGATCCTTTCCTGCGCCGCCGATGACGATCTCCACCACATTTGTTACAATCCTTACAATGTGTCCTAATTTATGACCGATCAATTTGCTTTGGGACCAACCAAGTTCATTGGTGGCTCGCTGGATGATCCAAACTATGGTTGATCGTCTGACTGACCAAAGGATCATACATAAAGGTGGACAAAATGAATTGCTATGTTAAAAATTGCAATGAAGCAACAATTAGTTTGCCTATACTTCACTAAACTGAAAATTAGTTTAGACGAACTAAACTGAATTGAAAGTTAATTTAGACGAACTGAACTAAACTATTTTTTGTTCTATTAAACTGCACTGCACTAAACTATATTAAATTGTAAAATTAGTATGTTTTCAAAATTAGTATATTTAAAATTAGTATCGTAATATATGTTTTCAAACTATACTAATTTTAAACTGAATTACACTCTTTTTGAATCACATTAATTTTGAATCAAATTGCAGTATATTTTTAATTAAAAAAACTAAAAAAGATAATATTTACTCACTTCATTCATAATATAGGTTCCTCGTAAAAATAGAGACATAAAACTAAATAGATAGAAAGGATTTGTCTCAACTTAAGAACATAGGTTATACAATAAACAAATCTCTAACTAATTCTATAACAATATATCTTCTTGTAAAGCTTTTTTCATAAAAATTAAAAAAAAAAAAATGACTTCTTCTGTTTTTACATTAAAGTTTAGAACTCCTAATTAAGACTTCTTATTGTAGATATAAGAATCATATTAGAAATGCATTGATTAAAAAAATGTATTAGGATGAGTTCACGAGATTCAATCTCATTGAATCTTTATCCTAATCAATTTACACAATTTTAAATTTAGTTATTTTAAATGTTTTCATAATTGCTTCACCAACTAATTCTAATTAAGTCTTTAATAAAAAAATTAAAAAATAATTAAATAATTAAACACACATATTTGTAGGGATTGACAAAATTAATTGAATTACACTGAACTATTAAAAATTACACTGAATCAAGAAATAATTCTACTAAACTAAACTAAAGTACTTTTTGTTCTAAGGGTTAAATATGTTTTTAGTCCCTATACTTTGGAGCGATTTTGGTTTTAGTCCCTCTTTCAAACTATGGTACAATTTAGTCCTTCAACTTTAGAAAACTCTGGTTTTAGTCCTTTTTACCAATTTTTTTTAACTTTATTTGTTGTTTCAAACGCGTTTCTCAGTTAACATTGAAGCAAAAATGTGTCAAACAGTGTAAACAA
>NW_014542925.1:1671955-1675212 GCF_000741045.1 Vigna radiata var. radiata | reverse complement strand
AATGAAACGTGCTTGAAACAAAAAATAAAGTTAAAAAAATTTGGTAAAAAGGACTAAAACCAGAGTTTTCTAAAGTTGAAGGACTAAATTGTACCATAGTTTGAAAGAGGGACTAAAACCAAAATCGCCCCAAAGTATAGGGACTAAAAACATATTTAACCCTTGTTCTAACAAAAAGAATTCAACTAATTTTTAAAAACTTTGAAGAAAAGGAAAAAATAAATAAGTAGATAGAAAATATTTGTCTTCACTCAACAACATAAGTTCTCCTATAAACAAAAAAATTAAAAAGTTATGATGAGTCTGGTCGGACTAAAGGTTGAGAGAGACCGAGTTAGGCAATATGTCAAAACATACTAGGACCAAAATTTAGTCGAATTCAACCGGAACAAGCATAGTTGAAACTCATTTGAGTCATCCCCAACCTAAAATTGACCGAATTAGGCTAGGAAGGCTATAAATAAAACTCAGTCAAGTCAATCTTGACCAAAATTTGACTGAGTCGGTCTTGATCGAAAATTGGACAAATTCAGTTGAAACAGTCATGGTCGAAACTCGATCGATTTAATCCTGACTAAAAATAGCCCGGATTTGATTGAGTTGGCCCCGACCAAAAATCGACCAAATTTGATTAAGACAACGATGACTAAGTTGGCCCTGATAAGAATTGGCCGAATTTGATCAAGTCAGCACTGGTTGAAAACCAGCGAAATTTGGCCAAGATGATTGCGAATGACTGAGACGATCTCAATTGAAAATCGACCGAATTTGATCGAGTCAACACTAACAAAATGTTGGTCGAATTCAATTGACTCGAACACGACCGAAACTTTGTCCAGTTAATTTCAATCAAAATTCGACTGAGTCAATCCTTGTCAAAAATATACCAAATTCACTCGTCACAAATCAACAAAGTTATGTCTAATTAATAATAATCAAACTAAAATGCAACTTTAAAAACTCTCAAGTAAAAAAAAATACATAAAAAAACTAAAAAATATATAAAAAAATTAATTTTAAGTTAATAAGAAGTTAACTAAACTATAAATTTAATATAATTTAATTTTATTCAGGTGAATTAATTTTGTCTGGCCTTACTCGTAGTCAAAGGATACGGTATGTTATATATACTTTAGTTTAGCAAACTCATCGTAACAGAAAATTGATATGGAATTAACAAAGTAACATGTAGTACGAAGTTAATAAGTTATAGAATATAATTAATGCATGATTGCGATACTAAAATAATAAAAAATATTTTTTTGTGTTATAGAAAAATTGTGAAACTACCAAACATATACATAATTTAATGATGCAAGTGCAGTTGTCTGTTAGCGCTGTACACATAGATATGATATGACGCTAACTGTTTGTTACAGGTATACATCTCATTTAAATATTGAGTACGAAAAATCAGTTTGACGAGAGCTCAACCTCACAATACAAAATAAATAAAAATTAACACCTATTTAGGTCAATTATTGAGCCATATTTGTTGGGTAAAAATAATTGAAATCATTCTAGAATATGTTTATGGTAATTGAGAATCCTGAAAATTGATTTTGCCTATATCAATATAATCTTAGTTTTATTATGTTAATCACATATTGTTATTCTTTTCAAGAATATTAAAACACTCATTTTAACTCAACTCAAAATTAATGGTATGATTTTGAACTAACAAATGAAATTAATTTAATTATTTATTTGTTAACAAATAACAAATAACATTGATGTTAGTTATTTTTTTTTATTGTAAATGAAAATAAATAAGATACTTGGATAGATAAATATGCTTTAGATTTTTTCATTCAAAACTTTAATTTTAGTGATTGTATTTTAAATTTATAATGATTTTAAATTAAATTTGTCTATTTAAAATTTAATTTTTAAAATGAATTAATTGGATTGACTATTACCATTATTTAGATGTTATTTAAATGTACTTAAAATTATTATTTGGTGTTTATTTTTAATATGATATTTAAAATTGTCATTTATAGATATATTTTATATACATTAACATATATCACAATCGATATAATCATACTCGTATGATAATTTCTTTTTATGATTTTATTTGGGGTAATGGATTTTAGTAGATTAAAGAAAAAAAAAAGATGTAAAAATTATGTTGTTTAGATTAAGAAAAATATTTCGAAAAATGAAATATAATAATAGAAAAGCTTATGAAAGTTAGTGAGTAATGCAATGAATTTGATAGATTAAAAATTGTTTTAATTAATAAAAAAAAGTAAATTATCATTATATTTTTGTCTATATATATATATATATATATATATATATATATATATAAAAGTATTTAAATTAAATTGTAATTAGTGTAAAATATAATATAATGAAATGTGAGTGATTATTTTAAATGAGAAAAACTAAGATTAATAAAAAATATATTAAATTAAAGTATGACTTTTAGAAATTAAGATGATATAAAATGTTGGTGATTAGTTTAAATAAAATCAAGTAATAATTTGATTTGATGAAATTATTTTAAATTAGAATATGATTGTTTAAAGTGAATATATATTAAATAGGAGTAATTTGTTAAAGAAATGTATTGATGAAAAGAATTTAAATGAACATCTACCATGAAAATTGATAACATTATTTTATGTGATGGTGAAAATAACAAAATATTATAGATAATGATAAAATTATTGCATAAAGTGAAATTAAATTCGTTTAATGTCATAATGTTGAATTGTGAGATGTATTAAAAATATTAAAACATATCATTGATTTGGTTAAGAAATTACGTAATATCCTATAGCAAATATATTGAACTCAACCACATCCAGTAAAACACGAAATCTCGTCTCACTCCTGTAAATCCGTCGTGTCAATTTCTCGCAAATCTCGTTTGATACAAACGTATAACTTACTCGCATTTCCATCTGCTGTTACAGTAAACAACTATAACCAAACAGGGCTTAGTTTTCATGTAATGGAAGAAAAAAATATAAATTTAAAAGTACAATTTTTTTAAAATTAAATCTAATAATTCATTTTAATAACTCTATAGTGACTTTGTAAAATATAGATGTTTAGCTATAGTTAGTTAAAATTAATTTTAGGGTTAAATATGTTTTTAGTCCCTATACTTTGAGGCGATTTTGATTTTAGTCCATTTTCAAACTATGGTACAATTTAGTCCTTCAACTTTAGAAAACTCTGGTTTAGTCATTTTTACCAATTTTTTTTAACTTTATTTGTTGTTTCAAACACGTTTTATTATA
>NW_014542925.1:1669579-1671615 GCF_000741045.1 Vigna radiata var. radiata | reverse complement strand
TAAAATATATATATATATATATATATATATATATATATATATATATATATATATATATATATATATATATATATATATATATATATATATATATAAATTACGTTCAAAATCAATCTTACAAACAGTTATGCAAATAAACACTTTTCAGTAAAATAAAAGACTTAATAGATTGAATTAATGATTTTCACAGTCATTAAAAAACTATATATTTGTCATCAATTTCCTATAGATGCTTTTCGTTACTTTTATTTTACATCCAACGTAATGTCAACATGAAAAGAATAATATAATTTTTATTTTATCCTTATTAATTTTTTTTTATTTTAAATAAATAATTTCTTTTACAAGAAAACTATAAAAATTATTTGTATTTAATTTTATAATAATAATAATTTTACTATTTTTTATGATAAAAAAAATAAACACACAACCACAAATATATTTTCACTAGTTATCTATAAAAGGAATTAATTGCGTCCATTTTGATATGGCATAGAAAATATTAACTTAATCAAATTATAATAATTAGTAGTGGTGAAGTTGATCCGCTACTAATAATGATGTTACAGAAAAAGTTTGCTGACTTATTAAAATCACCTAAATATGAACATAACGTCCCAATCAGAATAATATCATTCTATTAAGAAAAATAATACTCTATCTAAGTTGTCGGTAAATAAATATTATGTAAAACAATAAGAAATTCATAATAGTTTACAAAAGTATCATGGTCAACAAAATAATATGTAACCAAAACAATTCATAAAAAAAAAAAAAAAAATAAAGTGATGGTGAAATAAATCAATCTATAATGAAAATAAAGCGCAGTTACTTCCTGCACACCTGTAATTTCTATTGGCAACCCTGCAAGATTGGAATTCAAGTTTTACCACTCCGATTTTTATTTGAAACTATGTATTTCGTGGAAGACGTTGTGTTGTGCCGGTGGCTGAAACTCAGAAGAGAATCATTCCGACAAGGGACGATGGATCTCGTGGAGGTGTTTCAAAATGTAAACTTCAGGTTACCGGAGAGTTTGAAAATATGCTTTTGGAAGAACATTGTGGGAAAGAAAATCTAGAACAGTGGGAGTTGCAAACTGTTTTCCAGATTAAGGTTTCCGGAAGGTTACTTGTACAATCCAAAAAAAGCATTCTGGAACTATATCTTCAATTTGATATCTAAAAAGAATATTTGGGAATGTAAATGTTTGTTCGGCAGAAAAACGAATTGAGAATAGTAAATGTGGAGAAACACAATGGTGAAAGACGACTGCACAAGAAATAGGTGAAGGAAAAGGGGAAAGAGAAAATGAAAGAGAACAATAGGTATCAAGATAATGAACAGAACCAATGGTGCAGAGAATATTCCACAAATTGATGATACAAACCATGAGGAGAAGAAGTGTGAAGATCGTACCTTGTAGAAAAGTAGTAGTAAAGCGCGCCACTCTTGAAGAGAAGAAGCAGCCAAAGAACCTTCGAAGGGAAGATGTAGCGAGAGAAACACAAAGCACAATGACAGAGAAAAAGAAAGAGAGAAGAAAGGGGCGTCACAGAGAAGAAGAATCCAGAAAAATGTAATATGTATTGAGAAGTGAGTAATCAATGTTCTGATACAAGCAAAGGAAAGAAATAAAAAGGGGATGGAAAAATTGGCTGAGCTGCAAAGAGCAGCCCAATATAATACTATCACCCCCTCAAGCTGGGAGTATATGTTACTCATTCCCAGCTTGGAATACAAATACTTAAAAACACCAGGAGCAAGAGGTTTAGTGAAGAGGTCAGGTGCTTGTTTAATGGTAGAAATATGAAGCAGCTTAAGGAGACCCTTGTTGAGCTTGTCCCTGATAACATCGCAGTCTATTTCAATGTGTTTCGTGCGCTAATGGAAGACGTGATTGGAGACAATCTGTATAGCAGAGTGGTTATCGTAGTAAACTATAGTCAGTTGAATGGTGAGAATACGGAGGTTATGGAGAACATAATTCAACCATTGTATTTCACAGGTGACAGTTGTTATAGTCAGTTGAATGG